>NC_054085.1:4632183-4932183 GCF_017562075.2 Anopheles merus
TGGAATGATATCCTGGTTGGACCGTTCTCTACTTACCACCATTCCGCAGGTTAACGTGATGCCCCTTCCGCAGTACGTGTTCGGGACGATGTCTCCATAACCGACACAGAGAAACGTGATCGCGGTTAGCCACATCGAGTTCAACAAATTGGCATGTTCCTCGTCGTGAAACCTGCACAACCATCCGCCCCATTTTGCCGAAGGGAATGATAGGGCGCGTTCGATAGGGACGTGGATTTTTTATAGGCGTATCGTATCGTTGATGTATCGTTTCGTCCAGGGTTTTTTTTTCAATATTTGTGTGTAAAATTCAACACACATACCACCGCCAGGCGCCACAGGTGTGATAGATTCGTTTATGTGCGTGTATGTGCGTGTGGTTGGGTATGTTTGTGTTGGCAATATATGTGGTTTTGTTGCCAAAATTGCATGTCAGCCGCAAGAACCGAGATTTTTGAATAATGTTCGATACGGGAATACAAGTTTGTCGATAGTCAAGTGATAGGTGATAATGTTGTGCATCATAATGTAAGGTACACCATTTATCGGATAAAAGCACCAAACCAAGTATAGTTTGTGTGTTGTGGGTGTAGTTTTTGTTGATGTTGTTTAAGTGTATCGTTTATCGATCGCAGAACGTAACGATTCGTTGGTATTGTGAACAAAAAGAGACATCGTTTGAAGAGTGTAGGGTAGAACATTTTTAGCAGGTGGTGGTTGTGGTTGTGGTGGTGGTTGGTGTTGTTTACACGATGAGGAAGATGTGATATATAGAAACAACGAGCAACGGAGGTTAGAATTGTAATATAACTCGGTTGAGTAGAGTTGTCTTATTTCGAAAAGAATTTGTTGAGGCGAACAAGACCATCGAATGAATATGCCGTAATGTATTAAAGATATTTATTGTAAAAATGATCGTTTGAGCGGTGAAACACACTATAATTTAAATATTACTTCCAACATAATATTAAGTGTTTCGGTTTGATATAATAACATAATAATAATATTACATCATAGTAACTATTCATTTGATTTTATATTTTGATTTAGCTTAAACATATTCATTCGAATGGTGTACCCAACAGATTTACACACACACACATAGAAAGGACAGGATGACAGATAGTAGTTACACTCAATGTTAGGCACATAGATGGAGATATCACACAAATTGATTACTGATTAAGCGAACAGAGACTATGAAATAAGAGACTTTTGTGTCGCCACAGAACGATCAACCGTGTAAATTACCAGAAATTACACGGCCGATCGGCAAAAACATAATACAGCTGAAACTAAACCATACTTTCAAATATTGTACATTAAATGGTACGAATAAACACATTTAAACATAGAAACAAATTAGAACAATTGGCTATACAATTGGTTTTATTCATTAGTAGAGCAACATGTCTCGAAACATTACGGTCTCTGATGCATACAGATTATGTGGATGAGCAAAAATAGATAGATCAAGATAGAGAGTAAAGTATGTAATTATGAAGATAGATTCAGAGCAAAGCTTTAGAAGTGATGGGACGAGAAGAAACGAAAGACAGAATAATTTATAGAAAGTGGATGAAACGAATAGAAATGGAATGTATGGAAAAAGGTTGATGTAAATATGCAAAAGATAACAGTTATAATGAAAAAAATATCAGTTTCAATGCAAATTATTTGTAGAGCCATTGATTATGTTAAAGTAGAAATGAACGAGAAATATAATGAATAATGACGTTTTCTTAATGTTGCCGCTGCTTATGTTTTTTTTATTTATACCCAACATAAAAAAAAATCATGTAAGTAAATACTATCATATCCAAGAAATATCCTAGCTTAGTAAATTATTTGAAACAAACTAATCAACTATAATGGGATACATATGAAATATGCTGTAACAAGAAGTAAAATGTTAATACCTCTTAGAAAAAAAGTGTACATTGTTTGAATGGACTTGAAAAACTGAATTAAAGAAACAAATTGTAAATGGAATACGGTTTTATTTGCAACGAAATTGTACGATGAGGTCTGTATCGTGTTTCTGCTGTTGTATGTAGGTGCTGGGTTGACATAATGTGAATAAGGCTTTCCAGAATGTATTTTGCAATGAACATCATTATTAAGTTAGTAAATAATTCTCATGTTATATTTTTAAAGTGAATAGTGTGCTACCAGTACCTAAGGTCGGTTCTACGAAAAAGCTGCGAAGCGTTTTGTTCGTGAATACATAATGCACTATCAGCGAAACGAATGGTCGTTTAAAAATTCCTATTTTCGTATGGATACAGTCCGGGTATCATACGGTGCTGGCATGTAAAGCATGTTTCAAATAAGCTTAGTGTAAACTATGACTGTGTGTTAAAAAGCTTTTTAAAATTGTTTAACGCACACCCGGGCAGCGTACCCAGTAGTAAATACCTGTGTACTGATTGTGTTACAAACATTTTCCTAATACCTTATTATCTAAGTGATATATGTTTTTTTTTTCAATTTCAAACAATCTTTTATTATATTAAAAGTAAAGTTATATAAGTTAATTTATAGGTACAGTTAGTTTTTTAAGTACTTTGAGAAACATTATCTGTCCTACGTATTGGGAGCACGTTCCATACGGGGCCTGAACCCATGGCGAGTATGTTTCCAAATACAGCTATTCGCTGATATAAGATATTAATGCGGTAATCGGGTATCTCGAATATTAGCATATGTCAAATCTCGAGATTTTCAGCAAAATTATAGCTAATTTGCGTGTAATTTTGCTTGACGTGGTAGATTTAAGCCACTAAATTAGTTATTTGATCAGACGATTACCATTTTGTACCTTTTAAAATGGTTTTAAATCTCCCTATACAAAACGAAGTAAGAGGTGACGCTCACGTTACGCTCACGTTACGCTCATAGGTGACACGATTGCTCACTATAGGATCTTCCTGTATGAAAAAGTTACTCACTATAGAACGGTTTTGCTAACCAACTATGGGTGCTTGGATGATTTTTATTTCTTTGCGGTGTTTCCATTCTCCGACAAGAGTTCAACAAGCAATGGTAGAGTGATTGAATCATTGATACATTCAGATCAAGACATCATTGTTTTCTTCTACACACGTGTTGAAAGTGTATCAATAATTATCAAATTATTCCCAGTGATTCTAAATAATTCTGTGGTGGAGATTCTACCTCGCTCCATCCATTTTATCATGTGTAGTAGTGTTTTATTGTGTAGTTCAAAACGTTTTAATAAAAAGACTTGCTTCGAACTATCATGTACTTGCTTCCTGTACCATCATCCAAATGCAGTCAAATCACCGACAAACCGACATGACACTGGCGTTACAAAAGTGTCCCACAGGAAAGTACTGTCATTTGCTAGTGAGGCGAACACTTCTGTCAAAGTAAGCTCTGTTCACTGCTGCTTCGATGTAAACAACTTTTCTAAATACAAATGGCGAAGGAAGTGTGAAGCATAATTTTGTGAGAATTATTGGACAAAACATCCGGGAACATCATTTTATAAGTTTCCAAATCAATGTAAAAGATGTGATAAGTACATAAAACAATACGCATTGGAATTTGCGAAGAAAAACAAAAAGGAGATTTAGCAGTTTCTTCTCTATGTCAGTGTAGTAAGCGAATCATTATAGAGATGGCGCTAGTGTTTAACGTATTTTCATTTGAAATAAGGAGACAACTTTTGAAGCTCATTTTGTTCGAAGTGTCACGTCGGTTTGTCGGTGGTCAAATGCTTGCTTGAAAGGATTGCCAAATCGTACGCTATGAACGTTTAACAATTACAATTTTTCATTGTACATTAACCCAAAAATGCGTGGTACCATGCAAAATAGTGAAACCATCGGAGCTGCATAACTAGGACTAAGTGAACAACTTTAAAACATGCATATAACGGGTTTATATTTCCCATAGATCGGGCCTCCACGCGTGTAATGGGACAATAATGTACACGGAATAAGGACATTCCTGGGCCATGGGTTTTTTTATATGAGCACATGATGAAGCAACAAAGTTAAATGAAGTTAGTTCAATTGATTTTATCTGCAATTAGCACTCCTGGATATCCATGGCTGCTTGGTACACCAATAGTCTTGCATGGATGGAAACACCCATATGTCATATGAACATGTCATGACATTTAATAGAAGCTATTCCATAAGTTCACAATGACTAAATTAAATTTTCGTATGTCCTATATGGTTGTAAAAATGGTCAATGATAGCGGAATAGTCAAACATCTTCCTCTTTACCACAACAACCGTTGACGGCCAAGACCTGCCTGCGCCACATCGGGGCTTGGTTTTTAGTGACTTTTTGATAACCTATACCAGGATAATAGTCAGTCATATTGGAACTTGAACCCACGATAACTAAATAAGATAAAACTATGGAAGGGCTATGAACCGGGATAAGAATTGGATGGAAACCTGTACCAAGATAGCAACACGGTCATAAAAAGTATCAGTAAAAAGACATCAAGATCAAAAGAGAGCAGGAATGCTTATCTACATGTTTGCATGAAAACATTTAAATGTGCCCTGCAGCCAGTACACACGTCTTAAGTTCTGTTACGAAACCCTGCAACCGGGCCAAATTAACTAGTTACAATCAAAAGGGAATTTATTTTGCATTTGACAATTGATGTGTCACATCAGTACAATATACTCAAAGAACTGTCAAGTTTAAAGTATCGCATATAACGAAATCACGTATATCGAGAACATCGGGGAATACCTGTAAACACAGTAAATAAGAGTGTAAACGTAGTCAAACACTTTTGCTACCATTATCTTTCTGTGATATGATTGAGAGAAGAAAATAATAACATAGATACAAATACAATAAGTTGTCTAGAGCCAATCAGTTTATCGCATATTGTTCATATTGAACTTGACGGAAAAAAACTTTATGAGTTTTTATGTTTCTCATATTTATTTCAATTCGACAGTAGTTTTTCAAACGTTTATGTGTATGACGCCTATACCTAGCTTTACATGACTTATTTTACGAAGTTATGTGGTATTGTAATATTGCTCTAAGTGAAAAAGAGAAATATTGTTAAATTTTTATATTTATTGTTAAACAAAAAATATTGTTAAACAAAAGCAACTTTTTTAAGAAAGTTCGTCTTGGTCATTGGTTTAGTGCAACATCTCGTTGGTTCACAAATTATCTGTAAAAATATCACGTCTGACGATACTTCTATACAATAAAAGCGAATAGAAATAAAAAGGTACATATTTGGAAAAATTATCACAATGGTCATGGATTTTTTTATTTACCGGTATGAAAAATTCCACATTCTTGAAATTGTCTACCAAATTAACATTTTCGTACAGTGCATTAGGCTACAGTTGTTAGAATTTTGGAATGCTGATGTTTCGTAAATATTTGAAGGAACGGATGGAAGCTGTGAGAAGCAAAATAAATCAAGTTGGGCGCGCAAATTTTATTCACAGGACATTTTCGGCCTCCTTCTGTGGTGAAATGTGGTGACTAATTTCAGCGGTCAACAACATTAATAAACACTGATGTGGACGTAAGATGTTCATTTGCATAAAATGTTTCCCTTCAAAAAACGTAAATGATGTTGTGCTTTTTCTGTGATAATTATACAAAAGTTTAGTTACGAATCCACAACCATGGAAGATAATTCACAAGCCCGTATCTGCATTTATTTTGGAATGCTCAATACTGTCAATGGCAGGAGATTTGTTCGCAAATGTGCAAAGTGTTAATGATTTACATAATAGGTATTTTTTGAATTTCAATAAAATTTACATAAATTATTTAGCTATGAAAGATTAAAATATATTTGAAAAAAAAACAAAAATTCTAAAGAATAATTGTTGGTAACATTCATTGCTGATTTCTGCTGCTTTAGTAAAAGTAAATTTTTATATGGATATGGCGAATAACATAATTTCAACACTAAAAATCTACACGCCAAATTTGGTTTAGACTAATTAAAATGGCCCGAATGAAGGGCCTCGCAACAGAATTTCAAATATACATGTTCAAAAGTGCACACCAATGCTTCTACTTTGCCAGGACATAAGATAAGCTCCAAGGGAAACATTAAGAGAAACTGAATCAGAACCCTTGTTCATTCTGGAATTTTACAGAAGTCATACTGGTGCTATAACTGATTCCAATTCCATGTAGGAGCTAGAATTAGTCATGAACCTACAATGGCCCTGGAACTGATTCTAACCACTTACCGGTCCTTTAACTCAGTGCTTTCCAACATTTTTAGGATCGCAGACCAATTGGTTTTCCAAAAAAAAATGAATAAATAAATAAATAAATAAATAAATATATATATATATATATATATATATAATATATATATATATATATATATATATATATATATATATATATATATATATATATATATATATATATATATATATATATTTATATATATATATAAATTTATATATATGTAATGTTATTGTATATCTAATCTAACAACAGTGTATAATCTTGAATTTTCCATTACCATCAATATTACTAATTCCTGTAGGGGAACTGGGGATAGTTTCGACACCTTAAGGTTTTCCCCTGATTACAATACTTTTGCCAATGAAAACTTACTAGTAGACATCGAAAAAGCTTTTTTGATTGATTATGTACCATCTTACGAGAAACTACGGTTCCTGGATTGATTTTGATCACATTTTGATAAAAATAAAAAAGTGTGTTTTTGTTGCATCACAACTGCAGTGCGGGTAAGATCGACACCATGATGGGGTAAAATCGATACCTTGTGGATTGATTACGACACATTGGCTATAACTTTCAAACAACAAACTCTGATGGCCGGTTGTTTTTCATTAAAGTTCAACAAAGTATTTCATACCAATTTAAAGAACAATTAACAGAATAAATCACTGAATTATGCGAAAGAAATGAAGTTACAAGCAAGAACAAAAATGTCATTACAAATAGCATCGGACCAGACTCCGTATAGTAGAATCTGCTGAGATAACATCTGGTTTACTTTATGAATGTTTAAAATTCCTTTGAAAAAATAACCTGACAGTATCTTCCAGCATTCTTCTTCTTTTTTGCAAAAAACCGAAGGGTGCTCAATTTTATTTTTCTCTGCCCACTCGAAAACCAAAAGTCGAACATCGGTGAATGTGATTCCATACCAGCCTTTTTTTCTTCATTTACGCCTAAGCCGGCCTAAAGTAAACCTAAAATACGTCCGAAGCCTAAACAATATTAGTTTTAATAAGGCTAAACCATATATTGTACATGGACATATACATGCTTTGAGTCCGAGTTTGGCAAATGTTCTATGAGAGAATGATAGCTAAATTCCATAATTATAACTTCCTTGGTTTGTTGACATCGTGAGTTTTAAAGCTTCTACGGCATTTTTTAATTGCGTGTTTGCTCAGCTTGGTCATTACGTTTGTCGTACTTAGTTCAGGGACATATGTTTAAAATATAGGGCTTTCAAATTACAATATAAAAAAGTTAACTTGCTACGAATAAGCATTACACTACTAGCAAGTGGGGCGTCGATTTTACCCGCATTGTCCGCACAAGTTTTAGTGACATTTTATATTATATAGTTTAATGTAAAAAATACGCCCTTTGATACAAAACTAACCAATAGTGTTTATAAAATAATACTATTAACACGGAAACTATAATTTTGTTGAATAAACGCCACAATTCCTTAAGTTCCAGATGTAAAAACTTACATCGGCTGTCAATCAGGACCACCATGTGTTTATTTTGTTTTTTGACAATTGACAGGTTTCTGGTCAGTGAAATGTGACTCAAATATTCAAAACAGTTAATATAAATAATCTGTACAAATTTTTATTCTCCAAAAAGTTCTATAAATACTAAAACAGCAAGGTGTCGAACTTACCCACAGTGTCGAACCAACCCTGACTTCCCCTACCATGCGTCTCCATTCCGCACTAGGCGTCTCCATTTATTTTACACATGTTCATTCGTTATACATAAGTTACAATTCTTATTTTTTATGAAATAAGTAAAACAAATACACATTAAATTTAACTCTATTTAATGTTTTACACCATACCTGTAATGGTTATTAATTTATTGCTTTTAATTTATATTAAACAAAAGTTTTTGGTATATAGTTTGTAGAAAATTGTGCATTAAATCTGTTACATACCAAATTGTTTAAGGTATTTGACATGTATCTACCGTGCCTCGTACGAAATTCTGCAGTTCATCCAGTTAACTTATTATTCAAAGTGCTGTCACGATTTTAAGCTATATGTTTCGAGCATTGAGGATGCTCAGAGGTAAGATCATAACAAAAAAGCTAATAATAAAATTTTAACTCCGATTCTTTTTTTACCGTTGTTAATAAATTTTACTTTCATATCACATAAATCACGACACAAAGAAACGATTTGCATATTTTCTATGTTTGCAATGTACGGGTTTCAATTAAATTACAAACATATTTCAGTACACTGAATAATTTTTTTTATTGTATTGAAACAGAATGCAGCTGACCTTACTGTAACGGTGACGGTAGGGTTGTGTAGACATGATTTAGCACTAGCAGTAAGTTTTACGCTCGGGCCCTATCTAGTAGCTGTCAAGAGGAAAATCGCACAAAGTATTGATTTCTTGTTCTCGTTTTTTTACTCAGACATTAACGAAGATTGACTGTTGTAAGAAAATGGCAGTTTGGTAAAATGTTGCAGCTGCTGCAAGCAAAATAGAGGAACAAATTGCATCTCACAGTATTGCTAGCTGCCGATGGTGAAGATGGATGGTGATGGATTAGAGTAGTTGGCAAAGTGTTGTTAAATATGTGTTGTTAAAAATTGTATCGGGTCATCTTATAAATGTCAAAATGCAAAATGTCTTATAATGCATTAATGGACCGAAACGTTGATAATAACGTTAATATTTTTAAAATCTATAAAATTCAGTTCACGAGCGTAAAATGAATAGTAATGAAAGTATAAAAAAATTTAATCACGACTTAGATACGTGTTCATGAATTGCTCATTTTATAAATACATTACAAACCAGGATTTTTTGGATTGTATTAAAAAATCACTCGACTTAGTCAAATAGGTATAACATATTATGCTGTAATAACAGCGTAAGCTCTAGCATACATGTTTTACAAATATAATACTCATTCATTAATTTAAAAAGACTTAACACTTCAGGAAGTACTGAAACACTCAAGTGATGAGCGATGTGCGAAGTTGTCTGTAGTGGTTGAATATAATTATATTTGACGCATCGTACTATACAGGGCCTGCAAATGGCTATTGGTAGAAGGTGCTTGTGATAACACCAACTGCACAAAAGCATCTGCATGTGCAATTCTTGAAGAAAAGAGAGAATGTCGGGCTCTTGAAAAGTGTTGAAAGAAATAAAGGATGAACACATACAAAAAATATCTCATATGCAAGCGCTAAAATGGTGTCAAGAAGGCCAGTCTGGCACGGAGTTGTTTCTGCTACAGCTGCTATTTGTGTTCATGAAGTGGATGGTCGTATAATGATGCATTAAATCATTGCCGAGCATCTACGTGGGTGCTACCATAAGAGGGCCTATTCGTTGCTCAGTTGGTTGGTGTTGTTCTGAAAAGTTGTTACCATGCGTGCAGGGCTTTTCAGAAACAGCATCATTGAATTTGAGCCAAATGAAGCTGTGACAGTACGTTCCTAGAAAAGTCTACCAGCGAATGACATTATATTCCAAAGTTTCTATGTTTAAAGTTCGGGGAGCGATTTTTTAGAGGAAAAGGTTTTGAGACACGGGTAGGCGATGTTCGGTTAAGTAGATCTCTTTGCCAGACTGGACAGTGGTTCTTCGGTAAGGTTATTGTTGTGCAAATTGGATCGAAAAGCGAAAAACCAACCAAGGACGTGGGACATAGTGGGTTGCTTACTGAGCGATGATACCAATGATGGTCGGAAATGTATAGTCGTTTTTATGCAACATTACACCAATTATGATAACCATTTCACACAATCTGCTGACCCCCGAAGGGCACTGTTTTTGTCTGTTGGTTGTTCTGCTGAATAATGCAGTAAAATGCAATTATTGACCATGTGCATCCAGCAGCAATGTTTTGTTTCTGTCAGCTGGTGCAATAAATGTGAGAATCGCGATAACGGTGGAACATTAGTTTATTTAATGCCATTTTGCCGGCCCGATAGGAACCGCGCGATGTGCCCGTTGTAACGATAGAAATATTGAGATTGTGCTTGGATTTAAACATGGTATTTTAGATAACCTTACCAATGCATTGAAATGGTAAACACGTAAACATTGTTCTTGGCAGGGGCAAAAATATTTCAATTCAAATTCATCATGAAAAATAGAATAATGAAGTAAATCACAATTTGTTTGTTTGTGCTGTATGTTTTATATATTAAAAACATTCTAGGTGTAGTGTGAATTAGTTATGTTGAATGTATTGAAATTGCTTTGTCTCCGAGCACTGATTTATTAGAAGTTATTATTTAATTGATTTTTTGGTTGGTTGGTTGGTCGGTTAAAAACGATGTGAAGTTTTATTTCACATGGTATTTTGGTGTTTTGCCAGGTTTTGAAAATTTACTCATTAGTTCTTCTTATTAAACACAAAGTTTCTTAAAATATGGAAGAGGTTTGTTTGAAAAAATGTCAAACAGTTTCTTCTATATAATAAAAAAAACATGAATTTTGGAAAATTTGTTACTAATCGAAGGAACTATGCCATTGGAACTGGCATAATTAGTATAGTTATCGTAAAGCAATTGGTTTTACATGATTACAATTTCATAATTGAAACATTGTTGATGGATAAATATGCAAGCGAATGAACAATTATGGGATGAATAATTACATTGTAGTGGCATGTTTTTATAGCAATATCAGATAAATAAGTCTGATATTAAAAGATAGCAAGACAAATATGGAAGAAAACTATACACAGCAAACCTTCTCAAGTGCGACGAAAACATGCGACATAAGATGAATGCGTATTTAGCCTATTTAATGTAGAGTTGAAACAAAAAAACGCGCAGCATGTAGTAAGAATATGTATGGCTGTTGGTGTAGGTAGTGAAAAATTAAAATGTTAAATTGAAGAGACATAATTCAAGCAGTAACATACAAGCAGGAAATATTGTACACTCAAAAGCTGTAGATAGTTGTTTGGTGTTTTTAAGAAATAGAAACAGAAACAGCTTATAACTGATTCTAATATTTTGCTTAGCAGCTATTAACACAACATCTATATATTTTGTACAATAATTTAGGACTACAGTTTAATATGCGTTTGTAATGTAAATGCTGTGTATCAAGTAGCTGAACACTTAAATGTTATTGCAACCTTAAAGCATACGCAAAATAGAGCATATTGTGATATTAGTTAAATTGAGCACTCGTCATTATAAGCAATTGGCAATTATAAGCAATTCTAATTTGTGTATTGTAGTGTAATGTTACAAAATCGCACATATAACAGAGAAAGACAAGTACATCAAGTAAAAAAACGACAAGATTGGATCTGATGATGCTGTACGTAACGATTAAATAACATGTCAATCGTAATAAAAACAAAATCTGTATGAGGCTAACCATTTTGAAGTGAAAATGTATTACAGAACACATAACGGAAATCGAGAAAGAAAATGCGAATTCTAATGACATCGAGTTTGAGCACAGATAGAGACAGAATGGAGGGCGTGAATATGAAAGAAGAAGAAGATGACATGAACACACAGAAGGAGCGAGTCCGCGACTTTTGAAAGTAGATAGAGATAAAGGTATTGCGTAGAGCGCGAAAAGGATTAAAAAGAGACAGAGAGAGAGAGAGAGGGAGAGGGTGAGTGAGCGAGACAGAGAGCGAGAGAGAGAGAGACAGAGAGTAGAGGAAAGAACGAGACAGTGTGATGGAAATAGCAAAAAATGTGATAGCTACCTTTCGCATTGCCGAAGTGTCCACGATGCGATTATCCACAGTGAAACCATGAACACTAGTAAAACCGTCCCAGGGCATATTGTCATTAGTGTTTTCAGCACAAATCTGCAAAAACGGAAACAGAAATTTCAACATATATCAACATACTTCCGAGAGTGGGGGAGAAAGTCTTGACATGAGCATGCCATGTTGTCTGTGTGTGTGTGTATGTGTGTGTCAAGCGATTTAGCTATGTACGTACCGAGTGTTGAAATTGATTCGATTTAGCGCACCTATACTACGTGACGAGGCATCGGTAAATAGTTTCGAATGTAACAGCATCACACGGCATATCAGGTACAAACGAAGGAACATTGGCAAAGATAACGCGACGTCGTACGGAACTAGTTCACCTCCGATGGCTTTGTTCTTATTAGCTAATTTGGTAGTCCATAGAAAATAATATTGACCTGGAATGGGATGTACTGCGCAGATTAGTAATTCTAAAGATATTTGGCTCATTCGCTGCCAGGTCATCGCTATTCGCCAGTCATCTGCACAGTTGTCTATCATAAAAAGCTAAAAAAGAATAAAAATGGAAAAAAAGTTTAAATTTTGTATTTTGTTTAAACAGTTTTGTACAGAGTCTGTATTGATAAGATTGAACGTAAGCCATTTATACCCCGGCATAACATTTATATATACAGGGGCGGATTAAGCACTAAGCAAACTAAGCGGCTGCGTGGAGCCCCGAGGACTCAAGGGAAAAAAGGGACCCACTCACCGCTCACAAGTAAGATTGCTTCACAATACTAGCTCTAGTTTAGAATTATTCATACAACTTCTTTCTTAAACACTTCTGAAATGCCTATATTCATGTGACCGCTCAGGTCATTCACTCGTGTTAATCCGCTACTGTGTGTAGATCAATTATTAAATGATATAAAACTATAACAACAACTAATCCACAAAACCGAACTAAACGACAACAATTCTGATTTTTTATATGTTGTTTGCGTGTTTTCATTATAAAAAATAAACAATAAAGTTAAGTTAGAAAAAATAATATTTATTAGTTTTCCCAAAACAATTTAATGATTTTATTGTAATGATTTATCATGTTTAATTGTGATTCTGTGACAGGATTTATTCAGTTTATCATGCATACAGATGCCTTACAAAAACAA
This sequence comes from Anopheles merus, assembly GCF_017562075.2. Classification (NCBI taxonomy): domain Eukaryota; kingdom Metazoa; phylum Arthropoda; class Insecta; order Diptera; family Culicidae; genus Anopheles; species Anopheles merus. The sequence goes on from NC_054085.1 coordinate 4,645,300, forward strand.
CTCAAAATGATGTTTTTAGAGAAGTACTGAATTTAATTTTAATTAATTTAATTTTTTTCATGTTTGTCTTATTCCCACCATTTTATTACAAACAGTCAACTCATGTTAACATCTCTAACAAGTTTTAATTGGTTTGGTATTGGTTATAAAAAATATACAAACGATAAATTAAGATGCAATATATTTTGTTTTGTGTGACGTCATAGTATGACTCATATTCTATTGCTCTTAAATTTCAACAAAATTAATTGCCCTAACAGCAGTAACGCGGAGTCATCTATTTGATCTGCTGATGTCTCATGCGATATGGTTAAATAATAATAAAAAGTTTAGCATAAGAGAAATAACATACGTTAAGAAAACATAATGATTTCCAACTACTGGTTTCTGCTGAGGCCATATAAGCAAACAAAAATCATTCCGTTTGTTAATCCTTGGCAGTATGCCAATTGTCATGTCTTGGCCTGTAAATTCTCTCATTTAAAATTGTATGGATAAGCAGTAGGACCCGAGCGGCATGGGTTGGAATAGAGGTGTAAGTTTTGAATTTTCATTAAGTCAGTTTTATAGAGACATCGTTTAGTATTTGTTCATGCAAGATGATTGTGGTCGATGCACTATGCAGTTGCAACCAAAGCGGTCTGGTTGTGAAGGTGTGCCTGTTCGGGTGAGTTTGTCGAACCCGTACCCTGCGTACAAACCATTTTGCACAGTATGCTTTAAACAGAGCTAATAAATTTTCCAGATTTATTTACGAGCACAGGTTGATGGTTAGCTGGTTGTTGGGTTTAGTCAGTGTTAACTGCAATAACCGCAGTCACCCTGACAGGACGTTGCGGTAGAGCAGCTGCATGAAGGCTAGGGACTGCTAAACAAATCAGTTCCGAGGAGACATTTTAATAACGTAGAACTACACACAAGGATAAGATTTACGGTCTTTTGTCTGGTGTATGACATAAACAGGGTGTGAATATATCGAAACTTGCAGCAACAATGGATGTTACGTTCAAATTTATCTATTTAAACAGTTGACCTTTCATGCTACAGCTCTATCCAACTCACCTGAACTTCCAAGGCGTGGTAGGCTACGATGAGCCCTAGTAAAATCACAGTCGATACGGATATTAACGTTTTTAAAGCGGTTGAATAAAAAGATGCCTGCAACGAGGAAAAAATGAAAACAATGAATCAATAACACTTCCTTCTCAGTTTCGTCAGTTATATGTTTTAAAAGCAGGTCATAATGTTGCTGCTATAATTGTGTGTGTGTGTGTCTGTTCCTGTTTTTATGAAAGTTGGCGTGAACGAGATAAAAGAAGAAGATTAATTATTTCACCAAAGGAAACTGATAGAATTGGGAAATTGAGGATATGATTGGCCATAATGTTATTATGTGGTGAATCTGTGGAGTGCCGTAATATAATTAGCTCGAGAAATCAACACAAAGGAATCATTAAGATTGATTGTGCGATTAATGGGATGATTCGTCACAACAAATACATGGCATAGAATTAGGTCAGCTTTTGTTTAGGCGGCGATTCGTGATGGGATGTGAAGCTAATTGAATACACGTGTTTGTAATACGCTGATATGATGTACAATTTTAGCATGTTGCCATATTGCTCTAGGAACGCTAGAGTATGAGGTTTGTTTGAATGTTTTGCTTAAAACAAAAAAACAGATTTTACATTGTGTTATTGAAACGGTGCTGATTTTTCTCACACTCTTGCAAGATGCCAAAACCGGGAAGCGGTTGAACTACTGGGCATGTAAGTAAAGTAATATTTTTAATAAATGAATTCAATATGACCACGGTTTCATTAAAAACTTCTCTCCCCGGATAAAATCTGTAGTAATACGATAGCTGAAACATGATTTTATGACGTGTAAACAGTTATGCCCGGAATCTTGTTTAAAAGGATTGAAAAGTCTGAAACTAATTAAAATTCCCTAATATTGCAACAAGTGAAATCAGTTAAATAAACCGCATTATGCATTATAAAATCAAACAATTGCCTCTAGCTTAATGCATTGCATTCCGAGCTATTATGTAAAGGGATTGGGTTTAACTAATGTTATGCAAATTCCATTTGACAATTCCAAAATAGAAATGAATTTTATTTACTATTTATTAGTGGTACAGTACATTTTTTAGTGGGTGCCATTGATTGGAATAGCATATTTAGTGCTGTAATGCAAATGTGGTGCCCTAAAATCATATGATTATGTAGAAAAGTATGTCAGGCCTTATTTTTTTTTTCAGTGGTAAAGTGTGTTATAGCAGATTTTATAGGGCACTGTCCTTGATATTTGTTGCATTGCCAAATGGGTAAATATTCTTGTCTCCTCTGTTTTTCTTTATTATTCAAATTAACCCATACAAAATAACACACATATACATATACATAAACACATACCGACGTACTGCGACAAACTATGAGTGCTAGTATTTCCTTCTTATGGCATCCGGTTACATATCACCAGGTTCCATTAGATATGATTATTTGCTATGGCGTCGGTTGAGTGATAGCTTTTCAAATTATTATGCTTCCGAATACGATTATAATCTATTAGTACCGATGCTAGCAAAAGTATAGCTGTATTTATACTTCCCCGAGAGTGTAGTTGTATATTGGTAGCACTGTGGTGGTACTTAGCTAGCACCACAACTCATAGCCATTTTTAGTGTTTTGTATGGTTCTAAAACATTCTGGTTGAGTTGAGAGAGGTTGATGCAAGAAATTTAAATTTCACATGATGAATGTAGATTATTATGATATGTATGAGGGCCGGATATTTGCTCTTTCCCAAAGTTTCCCAAACCCCATACCAAACCGACGGACATTGCAGCCTAACTGTCTGCTCCGCTGCCGCTTCAGCTTCCCCTCTCTCATGGATGCAAACATCTGGACGGATGTTTATTATTGTTACTGTAGATGGTTCGGTTAGAGTCAGAGTTAGGGTAAACGCGCTTCATTAAGCCGTTCTGGGTGCGATCCGGTTACCGGTCTAAACATCATCGTCACCGTGTGACCGGCCGTGTATGCGTATGTTTACAGTTCATCGGTGCGTTAGCAATTATGTGTGTACGAAATAGCTCTTTGCTAATTACTAGACGTTTATAAATAATGTCTGTGCATAGACTCTCAAGATTCAAGGCCCTCAGCTGAGATTTGGTGGGAAGAAAGCGACATCAAAAGGTTACGCTGATAACCGGATTTGAAGACTAAAACACATCACGACCCTTGGTGATGTAACAGCAAAATCGCTTGAATACCATTGATTTAACGTTGCGAGCTGTGTGTGTCGTCCGGTTATGGTTAACGTGCGTGTTGAAGTGTCTAAGATCTATTTCCGGAAAACCACAAGCAAACGTCAGCCACTAAGCTGCTCAAAAACTTCCGTCGCAATGAAGGCGTCAGCTATTTGCGAGGGCCTCGAGCCATCCATTACACAAAGTAGCAACAGCAATCGTGTCCGGGGAGAAAGACTGAAGGAGTAATTGAAATTTCAATACTTCCTTCCTTCCACGTTCTCGTGCACTCTGGGCACTTGCTGCAGTAGTTCGTTCGAAAATCGGTTGGAAGCGTTTCGAGCATGTGCTAAACGTTACATTTTCCGTGCATTCACTCCTGGGATCGTTATGGTATCGCGTTTGGCCGCTTTGCCACTGGGAGCTTAACGTAAATAAATTTCCTTTTGCATATTTTATTCCACCACATTCGATAGGTTGATGGTCGATGCACATACATAGTGCAATTGTGCCGGCCTCGTGTGCGCTGGTCGAGAGGATAGCACTGCATTTATCACAACCATTTATTCTATTATCATATTTCTAGCCCACTCCTCGTTGACCTACTTATCTATACTGCATTACATTATGTTACGCTGGGTATCCACAAGAACGAGGAAAACAGTGGTCGTGTATATTTATTATTCCCTGTGCCGAAGGCACAATCACTTCTGCAATAGCGGGTGAACAGTTTGAGGACTAATCTATTGTATCATTATTCTATCATTCTTTTTGCTGTTCGCGGATTTATACCAACCAGAATGATCTGCTCATTTGGATCTGTTAAGATGAAGCACGTTGAATTTATTTCATGGAATGCGTTTTTACACGATAAAAAGGGTAATTTGATAAAGGTAGGGAAAGAAAATGCGAATAATGATGTTATTTGATAAAGTAGTTTGAGGGGGTAAGCTCATTTGTAAGCTTAAGGGGAAATCTTATTGAATGTTTATGCAATTTGCTGTTGTTGTTGTTGCTGTGAAACAACACTGTCTTTGATAAATATATAAATATTGTTCTAAATGGAACCACCAAAATTTAAAATATATGTTGATAATGAAGTGGATGCGATAATAACCACCTTCAATTACTTTGACAACATGGTTGCCTAAGATCATAATGATAAATGTGTGCTTAATTGTTTGATTTTTTAAAGGACACATGTGAAGTAATACTACTGTTATACTTGTTATTGTGTGCAAAATATCGGTTGCAGTCATTTGCAGTTTCAACTGGAGATTGGTAATGCAAAAGGATGTTGTTGTTTAAAAATTTATCAACACATTTTATAGGATGTGTGCTAACTTGACATATCGCTTTCATTTACAATCGAAGTTTGGGCAGACCGTTGCAATCAAAATAAATAGTTGTTTTGTTAAATGTCATTTTTATAGCTATATTAATTTTTCATCTTTGCGCTCTGAAAGAAGTTTTAATAGCTCTTTGATAACTCTGAAGTACCTCACAAAAAACTATAAAGATGAGTTGGGTTGTAAATTTTCATGATACAAGCAGTATTTTAATGGTTTTTGCAATCGAGGATGTCCAAAGACTGCTTGCTCCCTTTTGCCGGGAATGCAGTTGCCGAGGCTATTTTACAGTTTTATGAGTTTGTCAGCTGATACACAGACACAGCTGCTCCAAAATTTTATTAGTTATTGAATGAATGGTTTGGTAAGCATTTTATTTGTGCATTGGTTATAGAGGAGCTAGAACCAGACAAATAATTTAGGTGCATGTCAATCAATCTTTAGCCTACGCTAGCATCTGCATTAAGCGCAATAAAACATAATGCAAGATTTGCTACTAATGTGCTAAAGCAGAATTTATGAGCGATACGTGCTTCGAAAATAAAAACGACAATCATTCTGCACCGTTCAATGCTGGGATAGCTAGGTATAGGTAGGTGGCGATTTTTTTCTTCCTGAAAAATAAATGAAAAAGGCTATAAACAGTAATGATGTTAAGTGAACCGCATGACAATGAAAAATTAGTTTCCTTTCCAAACATAGTTTTTTTATAACAACATAGAGCGGCAAACTGTGAGCAAAAATGATATCATTTATACTGTAGACTGCAGCGCATGAAAGGGTTACCCATTATGTGCGGTAGATTTATTGCAAAAACTTTGTGTAAGTGATTTTTTGCAAGACTTTCATGTGATCAAATTGGAATTGGACACGGAAGCTTGAGTGTAGCGTCAGGACATTCAGACACCAAGTTTCACAGTATCTTTTAAGCGCATTTCAGGTGGGTTAAATACTTCTGCACCAAATCGATCTATTTGCGACAGATTTTTAAACTTTGTTCTGGCGTTAATAATGTTTGTATGAAATTAATAATAGCTTCAGCTTGTTTGTCAGAAACTTTTGTGACTGATGTTAAATGAACTTCAGATGTGATGTAATGTTTATGAATCAATAGAAAATTCGTGAAAAAGGCTGCTACGTATAATTAGTTGCGAAATAATTCTTTTCAGATCATCTGTAGTAATATTGTACACTCAAAATTGATAGTCGTGTTAAAATAGTGTAACACAATCGTACTATTTCACACAAATTTAAACAACAATGGTAACAAAAGGCATAAGTACGTCAAATGGTAGTTGTAGAAATGGTTAGACAGAAACTTTGAATCCTTAGAGCCTTGTAGTTTATTCTTCTTCTTCTTATTTGTCACAACAGCAGTTGCCGATCAAGGCCTGCCTTTATCAATAATGGGCTTGAGTCTCAGTGACTTATTGATTTACCCATAGCAGAATAGTACGTGGGGGCACGGTACATTTAGGGTTTGAACCCATGACGGGCATATTGTTAAATCGTACGAGTTGGCGACTGTACCACGAGACCGGCCCTTCGTAATTTTAGAACACATTTATTGCACTAGATTGAGAGTTATATTACCAAAGGTCTAATAATCTTACACATGTTATTTGTATGAAGTGCATAAAACATTCATATTGTACATTTGAATTCAATACTGTGAATTAAAATGTCTGCTACCATTGATATGATGTTATGTGTATTGATATTTTAATACGTTATATTTGATATTTATTTCTGAAGGTGCTTTCGTTTGTTCAGGATTGGTAATGTAGGTCTGCACCCACTTTCTCTGATCATTAATTTGGTTATGGCACTTGTCAATGCATAAAATATATTAAAGAGAACTTGAACAAGATGAATTTTGCCAACTTGTACACATGGGTGGCACACACTGTATGTGTCTCTTTCTTAATGCATTCTAAATGATATAGTCGAAGCGCTTGTGCTGTTATGTATTTGTTCTCTTTCCGCTAGACAGTCGGTTCCCAATGCGCAGTGTGTACCATGGAGTGCTTTGCACCATCATTGTGGTGTGGTGCATTAATTATGCAGGCAGCAATGCTCGATGCTGCACATAAATTGAATTTTACGTTTCACCAGGCACGGATGTGATGATGGAACGATGCAATCGTAAGTACAGGTATGATTTAATTGCACTGTTTTAAAATATTTCAACCCTTGTTGAAATAAACTGGATTCTATCATTAGGAGGAGCGAATCAAAGTATGATTTTATTGGATATTTAATTCAGTAATATTTATTTGCGGGTCAATCATTTATTTAAAGGACTTGCTTCGCGCTTGATTAAAAAAAATTAATAAACATTTTTGGTTTTAGCGCTGTTATGTCATATTCACTCTATGTCTTCGTATATTTTCACGTTTTACAAAGGAGAAATAAATTTTAATAAAAAGTTATTTATTAAATTTTAGTATTTCATACAAAACACCTGAAACAGAAAAATGTTTAAGCGCTTTTCGGGAATTGCTTGGAACAGCTTTTATTGGTTTTCTAAAATTAAAAGCTTTTTTAAATAAATTTGTTCACCCCGCGTCTTTGGCAGGTATATGATATGGATAGAAAAGACCATGATATTTTTATCACTGTCAAGGTATCATTTTAATTTTTTACTCTTTTTGGTTCAATACAAAAAAGTAAGAAAGAAACATTGTTAAACATGCAAATCAAATCTTTTTCAATATACAAGGAACATGCATTCAAAAAGCTAGGTAAAAGAAATCAAACCTGTAAATTTAATGCCTTACTAAATTAAATTTGACGTGTTGTTTTGTTTGGTGCGTTTCATGTCAAACTCTTAATAAAAATTATATATGGAAATGAGAAAGACTTCATTGTGCTTGTTTGAATCACATAAAACAATATTATAAATTACGAATCCGATTGCAAGTCGATGTCTCAATCGAAAGTTAATTTTGGGACCCTTATAATACATTTCCAAGCGCTACATACTCTAAGGGATAATCGTGTACAACGTCCTTACGGGCAACACTACAAACAAGGTCCTAAAACAGGTCCATAAAACGGCTTTATCGAATAGCTGTTAGATTGTGTCCCCGAGATTAGAAAATTACACTAAGTGGTTCCTATGGTAAGCATTTTGTACCCTTTGTGGTCCGGACAGCTGGATGGTAAATTTGTGTTCGTTTATGAGCAATTCGCATCACTTTAAACCGCCTGCCGAGAGAAAAGGTAAAGATTGGACAACCAGTATGTTAAAAAACGAAAACAGATTTTGTGAAAAGACAATCTTACAAAACCTTGTTTACAAAGCTTTATCCAGTGAATCAGCAAACGTGCCCCACTACGGGATGGATTTCGTTCGTGGTTTCCATGGTTTCCATGGTTCTTTGTTTCCATTCGGGGTAAAATTTAACAATTGTACATCTACAGCATTTGCCAACATACGGTAGTCGTTCGTGGTGAGTGGAACCAGTAGTAGGGAGACATTCCACCTCCCAGCTGGAGATTTCATAGAACATTCGAGCCCTTTTGAGAAAGCATTCTGCGGTTTATAGTGTTCTTTTCCACCCCGTACAAAGCAATCCGACATGGATCAGGAGAGAATCAGCCCGTTTTGTTGCTGTTGTTCTGACAAGCAAAACCATGGTTAGTGGCGTTCTTTGGCTGACCGTGAAATAATCGTATATTTTTACGACAGACCAAGTTTACTTCGTTCGTTCGCCATGCTTCTAGTTTACAGCTTTTATGGGCCCGTGTTAACTGGGGGTCTCTCGGTAATTGAGAGGGTTGTGCAGGGCTCGAACTCGGATTGAGATTTAAGTTTTGCTCTGGTAGATCTCGTATGTGCTTGAGAGTGTGATTTTAAAAGAAGTTTTGCTTGTCAGCATTTTTGATGATATTAACCAATCGAGAGACAACAGATTTTTGTTGACTCTTGTTCCATTGATGCTTCCGGCTTCAATTCTTATCCAGCACCATAAAATATCACGTTGCGATGGGAATTTTAAAAAGTATTGGTCACTATGTACTCTTATCCTTTGTTAACTGTACGCACATCAGACCGGTAGACTGCTGAGCAGTAGTAGACAACCCGTATGTGCTGCTATTTTTTATCACTTTTTGGTTGTACGCCTTCCGTATTTTTACTACTCAACCCGCTATACAGACAAAAATATAATAGTCGTTGGATCATTCGTAGCAGTTCAGTTTCAGGTTAAGGATTTCGAGTGCTTTCACTTAGTCCCATTCGAATGGTATAACTGATGTATAATTCATGCAGCTGCATGAATGGAGCAATAAAAGTCATACCAGATCGTAATGGGCTTTTTTATGGAGACGAGGAACTTTATAGTTTTGCAAGCGTACAGTGGAAGTTGGTGCTTGTGAAACCGTGTTGTAGCTACCGTGATATTCGTGTAAACTAGGCGATAGATATACAAATACAATTGAAAAACCTACACACAAGTTATACTGCCCAAAATTATTGCACTAAATTGCAAACAGATTAGTTCAATTATTTTTTTTTATTCAGGAGTGACGGTCCAAAAAGGCCGTATTGCTTATTAGTTCAATTATAAAGTATCATAAAAAAGGGTCACGTGCGTGGCATGATATATTTTCAAAATATCAGAGCATTAATATTTGCAATTGTTTTCTATCGTGTACCTTTATATTGCATAATATCTACACAAACGTATATGGTAATACAATATTATTGCAGTTTGCATACGTATTTCAACTAGCCGATGATTTAGCACCTCATCTAGGGTTTTATGTTGGATGCATTTGTGGTCACTTTTTAGGGTCTATAATAGTTTGGTTTAATTCGTGGAATCGTGGACCAACGGTTACCGGAAAAAATGGTTAATAAGTCTATCACCAAAATTTCACGAAATTTGTGTGAATTAAAATAAAATGGATTATTAAATATAATAAAATGCGTATGCAAAAATGGTCAAACTCTAAAAAAGTTGTATTTCGAGTTTAACTAAGCTCTATGAACTGAACTAAGCTTTTTTGGCATTAAACAATTTGTGTATTGACCCTAATTTTAAAATGTTAAAGTAATGGTGCAGCTTGGCTGCTTTACTAGCATACATTGCAACTTACCTTATTATATACACCAGCGCTACTTAATTCGTTTTCTATCACCATCACAATAATGCCGAACATTCCCATGACGAGGGCGTAATCACTGATGCGCTTCCGCTTTTCGAACAGTGCTTTCCGCCGGCCTAACCGGTATCCTACATTCGGTTTGTGCTTCTGACCGGGGCCACCTTGTATCGTGCCGGGACCTTTGCAGACGCCGCCACCCAGGCCTCGCTCCTCCATGTACCTGATAAAGAAAAAAATGACGGAAAATTAAAAGCTTATTAAGTTTAAGCCGGTTTTTCGTGAAAGTTTGCTCGCTTGGCAACGGTAATGCAGGTTATGGATGTATGACTACGTTTATGTGATACTGTTCCTGTTTAACACTCACCTGGGATACTCTGAGTGTACGCCCACGAGCGCGATGCCAGCTTCTTCTGTGCATGCAGCCGATACTGTTTCCCGATTACCGGCGCACGGTGTCTTCATCGAGCCGGGAATCGACAACGTGGACACAGGCTTTCGGAGCTGATCGAGGGGAAGCGAAGAAGAGAAAAAAGGATGGCAAACGTTAGCACCACAGCAAGGATCAACTATGAATATGGTTGCAGGTGTGTATGGCTACGTTCGGTGGGAACTTTTTGTTTGCGCGCACCGTTCACTATGTTGCACGGTTGCACGGGAAAGCATACATTGGTGAGAGGTTTGGGAGTGATGTGTGAACAACATGAGTATTTTCATTGGTGTGTATTGCTAAGAAGGATGGTGAACACAGGCTCAAGTCGACTGGCTACGGTGAATGCTACCATTCTTAGCAAACGAATACATCTTCGGCGAAGCGAGAAAAAGCGTTAACAAAATCAGATGGAAAAAGTACAGCAGAAATTAATGAACAAACAGAAGAATTTGGCGAAGCAATAAATGATAGAATTCAATGACACATTGTAACAAGTGTGTGTATCTGCACTATTATAGAAACTTATACAGGCGTCTACCGAAATGAACAATATAGAAGAGCAATTAAAAAAGGTTCTTGGTAGGGATAAACCAGGACAAAGCAAAAATGAATCAGTGCACACACTGTCTAACCGGAAGTGGTATGAAAACGTGCTCAATAGCACGAATGAAATATGCTGTAGTATGGACTAGATCGAGTATAGGTGGTAAGGATCATTCTAGCGGGGATTTTCATAGGGACCCGAGAATTGTTCGCGGGAGGCCGTCGAATTTCATTGTCAGTTTTTATGCAGGAAGCATTTTTATTCATACTTTTATCATTCTCGCGGTTACTCAAATGCGATAAAAAACTATGTGAAAAAAAGAGCACGTTCGTGGTTTGAGGGTTATCCTCAGCTCTTTCGTGCATAACATCGTTAACAAACACCCAGTCCGATCGGTTGCGGACTGTACGCAATGACCAACGGGTATTACGGATGACTGCAGCTCACTGCAACCACAGTGTGAACCCATAACCTTTAGCGGTCGTTTTCCGGTGGAATGAAGTGGAATGGCATCATCCGTCATTTCCTCTTTCCCTGTATCTGGTTGGGAATGAGGCCCAAGGAGACACTGCCCAAAGGGAAAGAGGAAGAGGACTTAGGATGTTGGGTAATCGTGGTTTAAATTTTACGCTTATTTAATAATAACTGTAGGCCAAACGTTTCGATCAACTGAAGAATCTGGCGGATGCTGTTCAGCGTTTGGTGTGCGTACAATTAAAGGAACGATTTGTACATGTTTGCTTTTGATTTTAGTGCAGTGCAGTGAACAGATAAATTTAAAAAATCTTAATCTAACGTAAATTTAACATATTGGAAAGGACAGTAAATTTAACAGGATTGGAAAGATTTTTATAACAGAAGCATTATTTAAGCAAATAAAATCGCTCAGAAGGATGCAAGCTATGTAATATTTACTCTACACACAAATAAACATACGATTAATGTCGAATTAACATTTCTATTCCAGATGGATGCAACTGTTTTCATGTAGTAATGTTTGTTTCGTTTATCGGCAGATGACATTTTTCGACATTTTACAGAAAAAACTGCTCTAAAGCGTTTTAAGTAAGCGAAAACCTTTTTATAGAAAACTAGCAATAAACATCTATTGTAACAAAATCATACTTAAAGTAACACAATTTTCTACGAAATATTGTATTTTGTGTGGAGTGTTTTGGTGTGTAATGACCAGTACATAAATCTTTCGAAGAAGATACGAGCAACGACCAACGACAATAAACGATGTTACTATGACCTACGAATCTACTTATCGGTTTAGTGTGAAATGTGTTGTACATAGGGCTAATTTATTTGCTGTTGAAGAATGCTTCCCATGTATACAAACGCTGTGATAGGCAATGAGACTCTTAATTATTAGTTAAAACTCACAAACCGATGACTATGTATGTCCACAAACTGATGACTATAGGTCAAAATGGTCATGAAAGAAGGTGAGCAACTACGCTTGATCACATGAAATCAATACAATATTCGTTTTAATTATAGTTGAATTAAAAGGAAAATAACAAAAAAAGAGAAATTTTTATTGCATCTTGGTTTAGTCTAATGAGACCTACCATAGGGATTGTTCATCAGCATAATCAGGTTTGGCATTGAGGCATGAAATGAAGGCATTCAAACAATAGCAGCTTGCCCTGAAGGCCACAGTTTAACAGCACAACAGTTCACTTAATAGTGATGATCAGCGATTAGATGGAAAAGAGTGGCAAAAGAGTGTATTTTTCTCTCAATGTGGCAAAGCGCATGCCGTGGGACAAGCGAACAGCTTCATAGACCGATTGAGTTAGCAAAAGCACCGCATTGGTGTTTCTTTCCTTACCCTCCTACCAAGCCAAAGAGCAATTGTTGCGAAGGAGGCGTGAGAATGAAGAAACTTTTTGGGTCTCGATACCACGAGTGAATCTCGGCAAAAATAAAACATCCTTACACTCCAGGAACAGTTAGTTTGTGGAGAGAGCGGGACGGTGTGTACAACATGATGTGGGTTGAATGCGAGAATTTATATTGAAATTCCTTCGGTTCACCAACATTGGTCTTGCCTCCTGGTGAGCTTACCGCAACCGCTCAGGGCCGATAGTAGCGGTAGCTTCGGTGGTGAAAGCAATCATAGAAGTAGTGGAAAAGACAAAATGCCGGCAGTCTATGGCGATATCATAAAGTGGCATTAGTGTAGCCAGAAAGTTCATGTTTCGATTTATGTGTGTGTGTCGAGCAGCACACGGGAGAAGTAGGTATGAAGCGGGTGCGGAATGTCTCTTAGACTTCGGACAAGCTTGTTTGTTTGTTTGCTTCATTGCCTGCTTGCTTGCTTGCTCGTTTGCTTGTTTGGACGGTCTTGAGACGAATGATTGTAGTACGTTTGTTTTCCATGTTTTCTTCTCTTTGCTACGCCAATCGACAGTTTGTTGTTATTGAAATCGAGCCTGCTTAGTTATATGCAGACTGGAGAGTGAGTGGAACAAAAGATCTTCTGTACAAGAATGTGGCGTATCTGGGGAGTAACAATTGTCGGTAGCTCAATCAACTGCCTCCCGGTCATCACGAAACGTGTGTTGGAATGCTTAAACGTCTTGAAAGGTAGAACATTAAATCATCCACAGAAAACATCACCGAACCATTTGTTCCAATTATTATCTACGGTATGGTTCCTAATTTTGTACCCTGAATTACATATCTGTTATTCGACGCATCTCAGTTTTGTTATTCTTTGCGTTGCTTGCTTGTAGTAATCATCACGCTCGTAGAAAGCAGTTGCTCTCGGCTACTTTTGTTCCTAAAAAGCGTAGTTTTGAATACTTTGAAAGAACCATTTTTACACTGGTATTAAGGATAGTTTTTGGTATACAATTTTCTGAACATAATATAGAAACGCAATTTTTCACATTTGAAAGTGAAATATTACGCAAGATATTTGGGTCATGTTTTTACCATCAGGGTATATATTGCAAATATATTGATTAACATTATTAGCCACCAGTACACAAAAACAAACTAGGTTACCTTAGGTAAAGTTCAGTTACCTCCTTGTCCATAATCAGCTACCCTCAAATACTTTCTTCTTCTTCTTCTTTGGCTCAACAACCGATGCCGGTCAAGGCCTGCCAACCCACTTGTGGGGTTGGCTTTCAGTGACTTATTTGATTTCCCCCCATAGTAGGATAGTCAGTCCTACGTATGGCGGCACGGTCTATTTGGGGCTTGAACCCATGACGGGCATGTTGTTAAGTCGTACGAGTTGACGACTGTACCATGAGACCTTCAAATACTATATTGATGTAAATAGCTTCCAATCGTACTACAACGGTGAGCCGTTGCGAGAAGAGTTTTGTGATGTTTTTGTGTACATTCTGGGTTGTGTGAAAATGAAGCGTCATCACAAAAATCAGCTTAAAAGAGATAGGCTATTCGTTTTGCAGAAGCAGTTGTTTTGATGAAGATTTTGTCTCGATGTTTGACCTGCAAAATAATGCTGATCATTTTTCATTGTACCGTGCTATAGGTCCGTGCGTGGCCTGGAGTTGGTGTCGTTAGTTTGTTTTTGAGCGTTTACGGAATCCAAACCTCTTTTTCTTTTACCTCCTGAGACTTTCTGACACAGTCATGCAGAGACAACTCGGAAAGCATTCAGCTGAACTGGTACTCGGAATTAATGGGAAAACGACCAACGTCTCGACAAAATCGACTTGGGCGGTGTGAATAACACAGACTGATAATCGCAATTGATTGATTCGGGTATTTTGCTGATGCTACACGTATAATCTATCATTTGTCGATGGTTTGGTGACGGGCTCCGACCGATACGAGTTTCCGGTTCGACACCAATAAAGATTTATGAACCATTGCTGCTATTTATTATAGCTTATAGTTACCTGTTTTTTTTCTGTCGTTTTTTTACTGCTTATAATGAACGATTCAAAGATATGAGCTTGTGAGTGTTGCTTTAATAAATATATATCTTTATATCCTGAATTGGTTACATATTGTATGGCTTGATTTAACGGGTTAAATAACATCAATAAGATAATTCGATGGGAATGCACAGTAATTGTTGTTGATCGCTATAACTGTTAATTCTTGTAAACTACATACATTTTTCATTTAATAGAGTGTCTTTATATGTCATTCTAAACATCAACAATTTCATTGTTTATAGGTGTAATAAGAACAACTTTAACCCATTATAAAGAAAAAGATCCTGCAGTATGGATGCAAAATAAAAAGGGAGCTTTTAAATAAAACAAGTTTTTTTATGTATCACCCGACAGTATGTTTTGCTGAGTAGATAAATATATTGTTTTTCTATTTTTCAATAAGATTGATGTGATTGTTGATATTAAATCCATTCAATATTTTGCTGGATTTTAGGAATAAAGCTTCATGGTTAAATTGATATAAAAGGTAATAAAAAAAAACCAATCAATGTTACTCGCAAATACCATGAAGTTTTCGTATACTTTTGTTCTATTAGAAAGTTTGAGGTAATAAAAGTAAATTTTAACATTTTCAATAATATCACAATTTCTTGAAACTGTATGTAAAAATTAATCATATTCTCAATTAAGTTTATGAATATCTTCTGTCGTTAAACGAGACGGTGCAGTAATAAACTTTTATCTAAATATCGCTGATACAGATTTTCTTTTTTGTAAGTGCAGTGATATTGTAACGTGGTGATGAGCTCATACGTTTGTTTTACTGAAGCGGTATTGCCCTACAAAAGTATGCAAGACCACATTGCTGTGAAACGATCTATTTGATGGTCATCTATAGCGAATAAAACTCTCTATAGATATTAGACTCTGATAAAGCTTACAGCACATTCTCTCAACAATTGCAAACCGTGAATTGCCAAGAAAGAAAAAAAAACGTGGTGGATAAAACAGTGTTTTGACCACGTAATCAGGAAACTTCCCTGATTTTCCTCCACGACTGAGTTCACCACTTACATACACACACACGCGCGCCTACGCTATCACTATCTCTCTTTCTTGCTCCTATAGAAAAGTTTAATTTGAACTAATGATCAACGTTTAGTCGCGTCCATGTTCGGAACGGTTGTATCAACGGTTGGTATTCGCACCATGTGAGGCAACTCACTATCTGTGCACAGGGTTGGTGAGGGTGAAGAGATTAGGTAAAAGTGGCACAAAGAAATTAGCATTTTATTTTCTTCACCAATGCTCGATTTAGCAAGATTCGTCCCAACGAGAGTCGTTGTTCGAGGGTAGATGCTGGGATAAACCGTGTTCGGTTAACCGGTAGTCTGTTTAATCTAGCTGTAATTTCTCGATAGTGCTCCAGTGCTGGCGAGAGTGTTGGGTAATTAAACGTTGCTCTCGACGCCCATTACCCACTAACAATCCTTTTTAGAAGAATTGCTTATGCTGTATGTTTTTTTGTGGATTGGGATAGCGAATATGTAATATAATAGAATTCCCAGCACGTTGCTGCAATGTAAACAGACCGAATGTAGATTTATTTTTATTGTATGTGCATTTTTTTATAATTGAATATGGGTTGAGCGATTTACAAATGAAAAAAAAATATAAAAACAATTTAAAAACGCGTTTTTTAGGCACATTTGATTTAGATTTTAGGGTATCATAAATTATAAATTAGTGCATGCATAAAAACGCACTAATTCTGATTCTAAGTCTGATACTTCGGTATTTTGATTTATCCTACTGCACGTATCACCAGACATTGTACCCGGACGTAAAATTTATGGTTTTTTGGACATGGTTACTTGGATCATTTCAAGTACATTGAACACAAACAGCAATCGACGACAAAAATCTTTGCAACGAATAGAAAAGGGGAGAGCGCAATCTAGTGCGTGAATTTGAGAGAGATGGTGAGAATAATGCTCGTAAAACACGGCGATTCGACGACCTGTAATTTCCATAGCTAAAAGTAAGCGACTTCAATGAAAAATTGTAAAAAATTAAACAATTGGATGGCTAATGGTTGACTTTATTCGAAAGTTTAAAATTTTATTGTTATATAATAGTCTTGCAATACTACAACTATTTAGTACATGAATGGAAATAAATGGAAATGTAAAGATCTGCAAACAAACAACAAATCTTAATAACATTAGAGCAACACAAAATTGGTGTTGGGTAAAGTAGCACAATTCAGTGAGCACACACGTACATTGCCTTAAGTGTGGTGTGCGCACTTCGAACCAGTGCTAGCACTTTCGCACTGTGCGCTTTCTGAGCATAGTGCACTTTTTGCACAAAGCGCACACCTCGCCCAGTGCGCTCTCTGAGCACACTTTTCCCACAGTGCGCACTCTTCACACAGTACGCTCTATGAACACACTGCAAGGCAACACACACACTGCATACAGACTTAGTGAGAGAACACACTGTGCTAGCACAATGCGCACTTCAAGCACTGTGCTGTGTGCACAGTATGGTGTGCTGTGCGCACAGTGCGCACAGTAGCACTTTACCCAACACTAATACCAATCTAGAGTTTAGCACTCCATGAGTGCAGAATAAAGTTTTTTATTATACTAAATTTTCTTGCTCGTGTCTATAATTATATGTTACAGGAAAATTTATTTCAACATATGAAGTTGTCTTTGGCTCTTTAGAATGTCTTAAATCAATTTGAAAACTTTTCTTTATGTTATGGTATGCTTAATTCACTCTGAAAACCTCATCATCATCATGGCTAAGGCGTAGATCTTTTGCATTATCTGAAATAAAGTTACGTATGCAGGATATACGGTCCCCAATTTAAAGGATGTATGACTATGTTATGCTTACAGCAATAAAAAGAACGATATTTAGCGGTGCCATGCTGGCAACGGTCATTTCCTTGGCATGTTGGCTTTTGTGAAACATGATTAAAAAGTCCTTTTTCTCAGAATGATCCATCAGATACCACAAAGAATCATAGAATGCATGCTCGATCTCTTCATTCTGAAAAATAATGGTAATTGATGTTAAATCTGATATAGCTCTTGCAATTCGAAGTCAATTGAAACCTTTATACTGAGGATAGTTCCTAGCAGACATAGCTCAAACAGTTGAAATACAATAGTGATCGCTAATGCGTACATGGTAAAGCTATTGCTGACGTAGCAACCGAACAATGCACCAGTGAGATTGAAAATACTTGAGGCCACCTGAACCCAGTTGTTGAGATAGTAACGCTTGTCAAGATCATCTTCGTACCTGAAACCCAGCAAGCAGAATTATAAATAGTAGAATTAACAAACCTTGTTATTTGTATAGTTACTCCAAAACACGCTGATGAAGCAAAACAATCTCACGTAGCTTTAACTTGACTAGCGTACGATCACGGGAATACTGTGCATCCAGCAATATAGTGTTCATTTCATCAATCTTATTTTTGAGCACATCGGCATATCCAGCAACGCTGGTCACAAAAAGTATCAACACATTCTCAGCAGCTGTAAACCCAGCCAATCCTACAATCAGGAGATAGTACTGAACAGTCAGATTCAGTAGGTAGTGTGATGTTATCTCCGGATCGGTGAAAGGCAAAATAATGGTGTACACCAGAAACCGATCGCCCTTGAGGATGTATTGAGCCACGGGAGTAACCATTAATGTTAGAATTGAGATAGAAAATTGTGATGTAATAAGTTTTCTCAGCAAGCAGATACGATTCATCAGCAAGAGAAGAGTTGCATTATTTTTTTCATGGTTCCGATATTCATAATGGAATCGATCTAAACGGTTGTACATGGCTTCAAAGAATTTGCGATAACGAAGAGCTGTATAGAACTTTGCAAGACCCTGTAATGTGTTATGAGAAATACAGATATTTGAAGCTGCAAAAATATCCTGATATTTACCTGTATGAAAACACCGAAGATGGCTGCAGATTCCATTAGTTTGTCTAAAATAGGCCAGTAGTACCAAACGGTATATATCTCACCGATTAGCGAGATTGATAGCCCAAAAAATGCCAGAAAGGTAAGAATGTTTGGTTTATAGTTCGGAGCCATTATATCAAGCCCGACAAACGAAGCAAACCACCGGAGTAAGTGGAGGTTGTAAACGTATAAATCGTGAGACAGAGTAAACTTCATGTTCGATTGAATAGTAGATGTAGACTAAGGAGTCACCATTTCACTCTTCAGGGCAACAAGTACGTGTGGGTATTTTTTATTAGCCTTGACACTAATGAATCATGTACGAGTATGAGAATGGGAACAATTGTGGTTGTATGTATTTTTATTTAATGAGATAGTTGAGGAGTGTTAAATGAAGGAAAACGAGTTTACTTGAATGCTCTAGTGTCACACCCTTTTTTGCAAGTTTTGTTTAATATCATAAGCAATTTTATTGGCTACTAACTATAGCACTTGGAGATTTTTACGATGAAGAATAGCATTCGAGCATTCAAGGTTTGAAGGCAATTTGATGTTCCAAATCATTGATAATGCTACAAAAAGTATTCGAGTGTTATTTGTTTTATTCTTGGTGTTCCTTGGTTTTATATGTTTAACATGTATTGTACGTTTTTTTTAATTTACTCGTTTCTCTCTCTCTCTCTCTCTCTCTCTCTTTCTCTCTCTCGCGATCTCTACCTCTCTCTCTGCCTCTCTCTCTCTCTCACTATCTCCTTCTCTCTGTCTCTCTCTCTCTCTCACACACACACACACACACACTCTTTCTCGTTCTCTTTTTTTTCTTTCTTGTCTTTTGTGACGCACGGCGTTGTGATATGGTTCATTTAACAATAATTCTTTAGGATGCCTACTCTCTTACTCTCTCTATCTCTCTCTCTCTTTCTCCCTGTATCTTCCCTTGAATATAGGCATCCAATCTTTGATAAGTTTGGTTTTGTATGAACAAGTGCTTGTTCCAGTCAACTCGCGGTGCTCCTTTGCGTCTCGAACCGAACTGAGGGTCGCTGGCGAACATTTTCTTGGTGAGGTAAAAAACAAATGACCACAAAACAAGCCTCTGTCATTGCACCCTATCGGCCTTCGCCATCGTCAGGATGCGTTGCTCTAACATAGGGACTTCCAAACTACGGGCCGCATGCCCTCGAGACTGCATAATGCAGCTCGCTATAGCTTTGCAAGGATTAAAAAAAACATTTTATTGTTTGTATACAAGAGTGTTTCAAAACGAAAATTACCATTCAATAATAGAAAGCTAAACGTAAGGTCAAAATGGCCCTTAACAATGTTACTAGCAATGTTACTAGTTGAAAACCCCTGCTCTAACACAGAGGATAAATCTTCATTACAGAAAATGTTGAACTCTGGTTTAATGAAAGTAATTAGTTTTCTTGTTATGAACATGTGACATTTATTTTATCGTACACTCAATAACTTTAACATAATAAGTAAAATACGTTTTATAAACAATAAACATTTCAGAAGATATGTGTGTGCGGGCTCCCGTGCCGAGAGCTCCTGCTCGATCAGGTCGCTAACACACTCTGCTCGGCTCTCGGCACACACTAAGCCTTGCGCGCTTAGTGTGCGTGTGCACACTGTCGCCCCCGTGAACGTTGACCGGTGCGCAGATGCCACGGCAAGTCCAGGGATCGGTACGCACGACTGCTCATACTATTTATACAACAGTCGGATGGAGATAACGTATTTGAAACAAATTGGTTGTTATATAAAGATGGTATTTTTATTGGTGATAACCAACTTGAAATAACATATTTTATTGGATAACATAAATTAAGCAACTATGGAAAAAGTAGCTAGAAGTTCCTCCTCTCGCAGTTGCGGAAATGGCATACACATATGTTAATGTTTTATTCTGAATAAATATTTATTTGTTTATCTTTTTCTTGAAGTATTAACTTCAGCTTAAATGAAATACAAGAATGCAAACAAACATCATTATCTTTATTTCAATTCAGGTGTTCTAAATCCTGAAGTGTTTAATTAACTTGAAGAATATGAAAACCTGTCCAAAAGGTTAATCATCTTTAATACCCCTATAGCAGCAGTCGGCAAACTCTAGAGGTAAAGGGTCATATATTGGTCAAACTTTTGAGGTAAAGGGCAATATATAAAGCTATATCGACCAAACAAAGTTCAAAATTGGTAGTTTCGACTATCTTATTATTGTACATGGCTTCAATGAACTTGCGATAACGCAAAATTGTTTTAAGCCTGCAAGTCTCTGTAAGTATTATCAACAATTCAGGGAAGAATGGTATTCAGGTATTTAATGGATTTCTCAAAGAATCGTTACATATTGTTAGTCTGTACATAACGTTTTCGAATAAGAATCGCTAAAATATAATGTATCAATAAATTATTGATCAGAACGAGCATCTGCACTTATTTTGATAACTCACATATTTACATATATTTGAAATGCAAAAGATGAGAATCTATTTAAATTGAAGTTTCCGATTTAGATACATTTCACTGTGTTGTGTTATTTATTTATACCAAGATACCGTAGAAGGTTGTAGATTCCATCAACTTAACTATGTTACGCCAATAGTACTGTTAAAAAATATTAACGATCGATTTGATCATGCAGCCTGTCTTCCAATGTTTATCGGCAGAGGGCGCCACCGAAAGGATACGTTCGTAACGATTTGGCTGAATCGCTCCAAATATCCCAATTGTGGCTGGGGCTTTGAACCCAGAGACAAGCGAGTGTTTTTTAGCGTCTCCAAACACATAATGTCACGTCAGAAAAAAAAGGCAACCAGGGCGCAGAAGGCAAGCGGAGCGGAAGGTACAACAAATGCAAAATGACACCGAGAAGAATGAGATACCAGAGCACTTCGCACACCTAATCGAACAATAAAACCCAGCTCCCCTGGCCCTGATGGTATCCTTGCGATGATACTCAAACATTGCGCTGTATCAATAGCTCTGGTCTTAACAAAAATATTTACCGAGTCGCTGCCAGCAGGTACCTTTCCTGCTCTCTGGAAGGTGTCATGGCTAACACCTATACATAAAGAGGGATGCAAAAACGAAGCAAACAATTTTTGCGGGACTACATCCTTAAGTGCATGCGCCAAAGTTATCGAGCTTTTTATTTATGGAACCTTTTAGAATCGGCCTGCAACTACATAAGTATAAATCAACACGCCTTTGTACCTAAAAGATCCACTACAACAAACCTAGTCCAATTTGTGAGCACTTTCCATAGAACCATTGATAGCGGCTTCCAGGTGGACACCATCTATACGGATATTAAGCCGGCCTTTGACAGTGTTTCCCACGGTATCCTTCTTGCTAAGCTTGATCGACTCGGTTGGCCACCCTCCCTGGTATTGTGGTTTTAATTTTATCTCGCCGATCGATCGTACGCGGTCAGACTTGGTCAATATCTGTCCAGACATATCCGCGCTTCTTCCGTTGTACCACAGGGAAGTAACCTGGGCCCCTACTGTTCCTGCTCTTCTACATTAACGACATGACCTCGGTATTGGCCGACTCCAACTGCCTTTTATACGCAGATGATGCAAAAATCTACCACAAATTCGGAATCCCCAAGACCATCAGCGTCATCCAGCATCCTTAATTGAGTTCGACTCCTGGTGCAAGCGGAACGCTTTAACTGTCAGCTTTGAGAAGTGTGCTGCTATCACAATCAGTAGATCGCGTACGCCTGCACATTACACCTATATGCTAAACGGACAAAATCTTGAAAGATTGATTTGTGCCAAAGACCTCGACGTCTATCTAGACGCTAGACTCTCCTTCGATGCAAAGCTCGACGACGTTGAAACCATGGGCAGTCGTATGCTAGGACTAATTGGAAACATGACGCGTGCGCTCATTGACCCCCTGTGCATCAAGACGCTTTACTGTGCGCTTGTTCGACCGTTGCTGCAATACGCATGCATTATGTGGTGGCCTTCATTTACTCAGGCTATGGCGCGGCTAGAGTCAATTCAGTGGAGGGCCTTGCCCTTTGTGACTGGCACCGACGGCTCGACTATGATACAAGATGCCTGCTGCTGGGGCTCTCTAAGCTAGCAGACCGTATTCAGCATGCCAGATTGCCATTCATCACCGGACTTCTTAACGGAAGCATCGACTGTCCTGTGCTGCTCTCGCGGGTTC
The DNA here is from genome assembly GCF_017562075.2 of Anopheles merus. Taxonomy (NCBI): domain Eukaryota; kingdom Metazoa; phylum Arthropoda; class Insecta; order Diptera; family Culicidae; genus Anopheles; species Anopheles merus. The sequence continues at coordinate 4,668,064 of NC_054085.1, forward strand.
AGATACATGTGCCAGCCAGCTCACTTCGTGCCTTCTCAATGCTGGCTATTGCGACATTCCGGACTTCTTTTGGTGCCCGCGACCCCATGATCTGCATGACTCGGTTGCTAAACTCTATTAGTGACATTTACGAGCCCGGTACCACGGCGGTGGAATTAGCTACCCGTATCCGTACAAAAATGACTAACATGCGTGTCCAGTATTTATATGTATATGTATAGGTAGAAGAGCAGTTTCGAGTGGGCTATGCAGCCCCTTGACAATGCAATAAACATTAAACATTAATGACTCGACAAACGAGTGGTTTTTCAGCGTCTTCAAATAAAATAAAACGTATAGACAGCTTAAAAATCGTTTGTTTTTAGCTCACATTTAATTAGCTGCGGGTGAAAGAAAGAGCCTGTTGAAATAATTTAAAAAAGTACCAAACGGTATATACCTCACCAATTAGCGAGATTGAAAGCCCAAAAAATGCCAGAAAGGTAAGAATGTTCGGTTTATAGTTCGGAGCCATTATATCAAGGCCGATAAACTAAGCGAACCACCGGAGTAAGTAGAAGTTGTAAACGTATAAATCGTGCGACAAAATAAACGTCATCTTGGATTGAGTAGTAAACGTAGACTAAGGTATCACCATTTCACTCTACAGGGCAACAAGTACGTTCTTTTAGTTTTGGTACTTGCTTACCCGAAGACATGCTAGGAGGTAGTTTTTTGTTAGCTTAAATAGTGATAAATTATGCAAGTACGTGAGAATAGTGACAATTGATATTATTGATTATTGGGATTATTGTTATAAGTGACGTTTCTTGTGGAGTTAATGCATTTATCTAATTGATATGCATAATACTTGTGGTGTTGCAAAGTTTTATATGTATGATAAGAATTTATCTTACCATAATCAAGTCCCGAATAGACCGTGCCCCCATACGTAGGACTGACTATCCTGCTATGGTAACAATAAGTCACTGAAAGCCAAGCTCACTTCATTACTGGGTACAAGCAGGCCTTGACCGACAGCGGTTGTTGTGCCAAAGAAGAAGAAGAAGAATTCATTTATTTGTTTTCCTATTTGGAATTGGTTTGTTAAACTATATGAAATATGAATATGAATAAATAAATGTAAATTTATTTTCTTCTTCTTTGGCACAATAACCGTTGTCCGTCAAGGCCTGCCTCAACTGTAGCTCTAGTGGGTTTGGCTTTGAGTGACTTACTGTTTACACATAGAAGGATAGTCAATCCTACGTATGGAGGCACGGTCCATTCGGGGCTTGAACCCATGACGGACATGTTGTTAAGTCGTACGAGTTGGCGACTGTACCACAAAACTGGCCGATGTAAATTTATGATTTGAGTGAAAGTGAACGTGATATGTTGTTTATTAGCTATATGGTTTATGCTAAATCATGCTAAATATGGCTTTTTGTTTACGAAAATAAATGATTTTTTTTTCTCCGAATATTAATCATTATTTTTCACTGTGAATAAAGTGTGACATTTTGCTGGGATCGAAATGCATGTCTAATTTTTAAATTGGTTCAAGTTTACCGGATCGCTTCGGCAAAAAAAGAATTTCAAATCGGGATGTTTTGCCTTTTTCAAAACTAATATCATCGTGACCCATGTACCCCTTCCTATCCTATAACAAATTTTACAAAAAGGTTCTCATTTTCAATCTCTCACTATAGAGCGTTACTTTTTCACTCTATAGTGAGACGTTGTTCGTTAGTGAGTTGATGTTAGGTGCGGATAACTAGGATGTTTTTTGTACCGTGTACTTGCACCGACATAGCGATTCATCGATGTAGGCGTTGGACAAAAAACGACAAACCATAAACAAACATATGTATATGAAGTTGTAGGCCGCAAATACACGACGCAAAAATAAAAATTGTCGAAGGGAATGTCCCAGAATCCTCGGTTATTGTAGGACGTGGACGTGAACCACTTTGGTCACCGACAAATCAGGATCAGTACACCGTCGAAGACTCCAAATAGAATTGGCTGCAGCGAGCTGTCGAGAACCTCAAAGCGCTACGATTTATTAATCAGTACCTGTGCGAAAAGACGCCGTGGAAGGCGCTGACGATGTTTCCGAGTATGCCGCATTTAGCCAACTTTGAGCAGATACAGCCAGACCTGCTACAATGCGCCATATCCACTGCAGAAATATTTTCCCTGGTGAACGTGAACCACTCTTATGCTTTTGATGTGCTGGACAACATATTATTGTAGTTAACGTGAACCGATTGATCAACGAGCTACAAACGGTGTAGGATGTAATTACCGCAGCAGTGGACAGCTACGGGTTGACAAAACAATCAATCCGAGAGGAGACACATACTGGACAAATATTTTTCCTTGATGGTCCTGGTGGCACTGTGCTCTAAACTATTTTTGCGTACACGCGAACTTGCTGGACGCTGGAACAGTTCCTATAACATCCGTGTACAGTTTGCACAGGCTGAATTGATGAAACAGGCATCACGGATCGTATGGAACGAGACATCCATGAGCAGCCGCTATGCTCTAGAAGCTCGCGCCTTGGATCGCGTCCTGCAGGATGTTATGAGAAATCGCCAAACGTTCGGTAATAAGGTGGTTGTACTATGTGGTGACTTCCGACGGATACTGCAAATCATCCCGCGTGATATTATTGACCAGGTCCTGCAGCAGTGCATCCAACTGAACATGCTGTTGGGAAAATTTAGGATATTGTGTGTGCGGGAAAACATGCGTATTCAGACAGCCCAGACTGTTCAAGATGCTAAAGAGCCGAAAGAGTTCGCATAATTTCTGCTCCGTATCTCCGTACGGCATATGATATTCCCGGGTTTCGATAAGGCGTATGCCAAGATACCACGGGACTTGATATTACCTGGAACATATGATCCAAAAGGTAAAGCAAATTTATCGCAAACAGTGTGAATTTTGATAAAAAATTATTTATTTCAACAGGTACACCACCCATAATTTAATTTGTATTATATTAAATAGAAGAAAATAATATAAGCATAGAACAAAATTTGTTTACAAAGGATCCAAAAACGAAATTATTGAATGATATAAAGTTCTTATATACCCCCCAATAAACGTTGCGTAGCCCTGTAACCGGGCCATTTTAACTAGTACTATGAAATCGCACAAATGCTTGCAATCGTTACAGGTGGAGCATTTGTAGGGCGTTGCAGTTGTAAAAGAACGCTGTTTGCAACACTGATTTTAAAATAATGTATGCACTTTAATAATAATTTGAATGTATGCAACACGGAGATAATGCAATTTTGTTATCTTTATTTCAAAGCATAGAACTAGTAAAATTGTATGAGTATTACAAAACTTAATATAAGGATGTGTTTGCGATAAAAATAATGCAATCTCACTGTGGCTATTTTTTCATGGTGACGCAATAAAACAATGACTGGTAACATGCTAATTCTTTCTTTATAAGTTGTTTTGAGTTGGTGTGATAAGAAAACTGTAAAACGTGATTCTTTTTCTGATCATTCAAAACATCACTCGAAGAAGTTCATCAACATCATGGCATAAGCATAGATCTTTTGCATTATCTGTAGGAAAAGTAAAACTATAGACATTACAAAAACGATAAATTCAAGGATGTATGTCATGCTTACAGCAATAAAAAGAACGATATTTAGCGGCGCCATGCTGGCAACGGTCATTTCCATGGCATGTTGGCTTTTGTGAAACATGATTAAAAAGTCCTTTTTCTCAGAATGATCCATCAGATACCACAAAGAATCATAGAATGCATGCTCGATCTCTTCATTCTGGAAAAAAATTATAACAAATGTGTTATTCCAATATGGATCTTACGATCTTTCCAATCGCACACAATCGTAACAATCGCAACCTTAATGCTGAGGATAGTTCCTAGCAGACATAGCTCAAACAGTTGAACTACAACAGCAATCGCCAGTGCGTACATGGTAAAGCTATTGCTGACGTAGCAACCGAACAATGCGCCAGTGAGATTGAAAATACTTGAGGCCACCTGGACCCAGTTGTTAAGATAGTAACGCTTTTCAAGATCATCTTCGTACCTGAAACCCAGCAAGCAGAATTATAAATAGTAGAATTAACAAACCCTGTTATTTGTATAGTTACTCCAAAACACGCTGATGAAGCAAAACAATCTCACGTAGCTTTAACTTGACTGGCGTACGATCACGGGAATTCTGTGCATCCAGCAATATAGTGTTCATTTCATCAATCTTATTTTTGAGCACATCGGCATATCCAGCAACGCTGGTCACAAAAAGTATCAACACACTCTCAGCAGCTGCAAATCCTCCAATTCCAGCAATCATAAGATAGTACTGAACAACCAGATTCAGTAGGTAGTGTGATGTTATCTCCGGATCAGAGAAGGGCAGAAGAATAGCGTAAACTAGAACACGTTCGCGCTTGAGGATATACTGAATGAGTGGATTAAGAGACAGGACTAGGATGCAACCTATAATTTGTAATGTGATAAGTTTCCTCAGCAAGCAGATACGATTCATCAGCAAGAGAAGAGTTGCATTATTTTTTTCATGGTTCCGATATTCGTAATGGAATAGATCCAAACGGTTGTACATGGCTTCGAAGAACTTGCGATAACGAAGAGCTGTATAGAACTTTGCAAGACCCTGTAATATATCATCAGGGGTACATATAATTAGGATTGGATTAAATTTGGACTGTGAAGAAATATTCGTGAGTGTTTGTTACCTGTATGAAGACACCATAGACGGCTGCAGATTCCATCAACGTAACTAAGTTAGGCCAGTAGTACCAAACGGTATATACCTCACCGATTAGCGAGATTGATAGTCCAAAAAATGCCAGAAAGGTAAGAATGTTCGGTTTATAGTTCGGAGCCATTATATCAAGCCCGACAAACGAAGCGAACCACCGGATTAAGTGGAGGTTGTAAACGTATAAATCGTGCGACAAAATAAACGTCATCTTGGATTGAGTAGTAAACGTAGACTAAGATATCACCATTTCACTCTACAGGGCAACAAGTACGTTCTTTTAGTTTTGGTACTTGCTTACCCGAAGACATGCTAGGTGGTAGTTTTTTGTCAGCTTAGATAATGATAAATCATGCAAGTACGTGAGAATAGTGACAGTTGATATAGAGAATTTGAAATAGTATTGTTTTTTTCTGGATTTGATGTTGTTTTTGCAAAGCTGCTTAATCGTAATAAATATTTATATTTTTTGTTTAGATTTATCACTTATTGTTATGGTATATTATCTATATACTAAATAGTAACTAATTACATCGTGACTGATAAGTAAATGTGAACTGGACCTGCAGAAAATGAGCTTTTGAATTTGGTTTTGGATGTTCTTAAAGTTAAATATGGCTTTTTGTTTACCAATGTTAACTATTTTAAATTTCCAACCATTTATTCTGTACAAAATAATAAATGTTAATTAAAATGCACTTCCTCATACCATTTCATTATTAGTTTATTTTTTTAATTAAATCATTCGCCGATAGGGTGGCAGCTTTCGCTCGTATTTGCGATTTTTTTAAAGAAACATTTAATATTTTGCTATGTGACGTTCACGTCCACTCAACATATAACCCGGGGTTAAGGCACATTAAGACACAGACTTGCTGAGTGGTATTTTGAATTCGTAAAACATCTTGTTTTTGGCAGTGAAAATTCTCAAAACCATTTTAGTCGTCTGTATTCCTCCTCAAATACCGTTTTCTACGATCTCAAAGTTTAGAAGGATTTTAATCTGTACTATTAAGAATTATGTTTTTCTTTCGGTAAATTCCAATCTATTTACCGAATAACCACAGTGTCAATGGCTGGTTTTCATTTATTAATATCGTTTAGTTTTAAGCACTTTTATTTCTAAATATCATTTGATAGAAAATTCGAACAGACTTGACATTTACAGAATTATAAGAGTTTCAAACGTATTCAATATGAGTACTTCCGTTAAAAAAAATGTAATTAATTAAAATATTTTTTTCGACTTTATTTCGATAAAATTGATATGAGAGATTGCAGTTTTGCGAATTTTTAAAGCTGTTTTTTTGTTATAAACTGATTATTACAAATAATTTGAAAATGGTTATACAATTGCGTTATGTCGTAAGCGTTAAGGTTTAGCGCATGGGGGACGGGGAGGCATATCGGCATATCCAGCAACGCTGTTCACAAAAAGTATCAACACACTGTCACTTTCAGCTGCAAAACCACCACATGAAATTATCGCAGATAGTACGACACATGTAGATATAGTACTGAACAACCAGATTGAGTAGGTACTGTGGTGCTATCTCCAGCTCAGAAAAGGGTAGGAGAATAGCGTAAACCAGCTGTGTCAAACTCATTTCATCAGAGGGCCGCAAGTACAGATTTTCAGTGCTTCGCGGGCCGCAAAGTTGAGAATAAAAAAATATAGCTCAAATATACCTCAAAAATATATTTATATAAAATATTGTTTAAAATCATAATTGTTTAACAAATTGATTTTTTTACTCCTCGCTTCAAATCTGGAATTTGCATTGTTATTTTTCATTGTGCTCTTTTTTATTAAAAAATGTTTAATATAATTGTAAAGTCACATGCAATTTCTTTTATCCTTATTATTAAAATAGGATATTTTTCATTTGTCGCGTTCTCACCCGGCAGTTCTGTTAGAAAATATCGCTCAACCCCACTTTTTCACTGAGGTAGGGGAAATATAGCGGCCTGTTGCGAATATTTTTATAAGCAATCCGAGCTGGATGAATAACAAAAATATTTTTGTCTAATATATTAATAATATAATATATAATAATATATTTGCCTGCAATTTTCTGACAGTTCAAGAGAAAAATTGTAATAAATCGTGTTCAATCATTAGTTTTCGCTAATTTCCAAGTCCCGAATGTTCTGGTGGTACATTCATTTATTATTACAAGAATCTGTCGTTTATGAATAATTTTGTTAAATTACGATAGTTTTATCCGACGCAGAATCCTTTTATTTTAAGCGTAATCATTTCATTTTGGTTTTGATTTTTGGGGAGGTTGCAAAGTACAATAATTCGTCTTGTAGAATGTGAGATGCAAATAAATTCAACTGGGCTACAACCACTTTAGAGTAACGGTTCCGAATGACTCTAGATCAGCGGTCGGCAAAGTCCGGCCCACGGGCCAAATGCCAAAATAAAATTTTCCCCATTATGGACGAATGCATGCCTATACGCATCCTAAGTTTTCGCAACAAAATTGTAAGAGTAGAGCTTTTGCATCATGTTAGTCTAGAAAAATTCGATAGAACACATGTGACGGATGGTGTACCAGTTTGCATACTAGGGTGTCATGTCAAAATTCTGCCGAAATTCACCTAATATGAACGCATTGAGTTTTGGCGTAACTGTTTGCCATTGCGAAACCAGTGGACGCGATTTCTGCTTCCTGATAGGTGTGTTTATGTTTCCCAAGTACTATTTCACTGTTTGGCGGGTTGCATCGATCTCCCGGCCCAGATAACCCAGTAATGTAGCCACTTGTGCCTCTGTCTTCATTTTTTCCTTCCTTTGGAACCTCAAAAAATGATCCTGGGCTCTCCTGCGATGCTTTGATTGTTGCCTAAAAATGCCAAGATGTTGGTGATCAATACGCAGAAATGTTCTTATGCGATGTCAGACTTCTGTACGCAGTCCATTTAAGACGCTACGGGGTGTCATTCGTTGATCGCGCACGCTTATAAGCTGGTTGGTTCACTTTTTTGGTCATCATGTTTAGAGTTCGACTGACAGAGGTGTCAAGGTAAGGTGACTGGTTTTGAGAGGTTTTCTGTTGTCTCATGGGCAACATAACTTATCAATTGATCTGACGTGGCATGACATCTGACTTGTCCATAAAGCATGTTTATAATTACTGAATCTATGTTTGCTTCGATAATTTTTCAGCCTTTCAGACTTTTGTATCATCCCCGGAATATATACAATATTTTTTGCGGCGTGGGAGGATGGGGTCTTCAAGAAGCGATATTGATCCCATTTTGTTATTTTTTTACTGATCACATTTTTAGCCATCTATTGTCGATTCTCAAATGATTAAAGATTAGAATTAGTTTTTAGAGTAGGTATCATTAATTTTGAACCATACTTGGATGATATAATTACAGAAAAACAACAATTGTGCATACAATGTTTCAAAAAGATTAAAATATAATCAATTAAGCGCAAAAATAAAAAAACCGCATTCACCTGGCCCGCGGCACTCGATTATTTACTAAAGTTGGCCCTTTGCCTCACAAGTTTGCCGACCGCTGCTCTAAATGGCTCTATTGGCTTCAGATGCAACGAACGGTTTGACAATCCATCACTTTTTTCTTCTTCTTCTTTGGCTCAACAACCGATGCCGGTCAAGGCCTGCCAACCCACTTGTGGGGTTGGCTTTCAGTGACTTATTGATTTCCCCCCTTAGCAGGATAGTCAGTCCTACGTATGGCGGCACGGTCTATTTGGGGCTTGAACCCATGACGGGCATGTTGTTAAGTCGTACGAGTTGACGACTGTACCATGAGACCGGCTTAACAATCCATCACTAGTTATTGCAAAGTTTTCAAGGGGGTGTATCTTGCTATTTTCATTCCTATTTTGTTTCTAGACAGTTGACGCAAATCTGTTTTTTTCCATTCTATATGGATTGAGTCTGCACAAAATTATGCTAATATTCAGAATTTAATCGAAACACAAAACGAATGAGTTTGCATTCGATTTAATGTTTCTTAAGGGTCTCGGTTGTTCTGTACGTACGTGTAGAATAAGTTTGTTCGATGTTATGGGAACATTAATGTTAATTTAGAAAAATATAGCGACACAATGATTGTCCTGCTCTGGAAAATTGAAAAAACTTCGACAAATAGTAATAACAGATTTTTGGTTTGCAGTGCTTTCAGCACTTCTCAAAATATTCTCGCGGGCAGCATTCATTATCGACACGCGGGCCGCAAGTTTGACATACCTTGTGTAAACTATAACACGTTCGCTATAACACGTATTACATGTATGACAATACCATAGATGGCAGAAATTCCATCAGCTTAAAAAAGTCAGGCCACAAGTACCAGACGATATGCACCCCACCGATTAACGAGATTTATAGAGCAACAAATGCTACAAAGGTAAGAATGTTCGGTTTACAATTCGGAGCCATTATGTTAAGACCAACAAATCAAGCGAACGAACCAGTAGGTTGTAAACGTTTTAATCGTGTGATAGAGTAAACTTGAGTCGGTCTCGTAGTACAGTCGTCAACTCGTACGACTTAACAACATATCCGTCATGGGTTCAAGCCCCAAATGGACTGTGCCGCCATACGTAGGACTGACTATCCTGCTATGGAGGGATCAATAATTCACTGAAAGCCAAGCCCACAAGTAGTGGTTCAGGCAGGCCTTGACCGACGAAGGTTGTTGAGCCAAAAGAAGAAGAAGAAGAAGAAGAGTAAACTTAATTTTGGATTGAGTAGTAAACGTAGACTAAGGTATTACCATTTCACTCTTCAGGGCAACAAGTACGTGTGGGTAGTTTTTTGTTGGCTTGCACAACTATGAATCATGCAAGTACGTGAGAATATTGACAATTGTGGTGGTTTGTATTCGTATTTAATGAGAAGAAATAAAAAAGCAGTATATAGTGCTCTTTAAATGGATGGTTACACTAAATGGCTTATTGATTGACATTTAATATTTAATATTTATCAAATTAAACGGTCTGTATGTTGCCATCTTAACGCACTCAAAGTATTCAAAACTTTGCACATAAACTTAAATGTTGTTATAATAAACTAACAAAGAGTAGGCCATACGGCACAGGTACAATTTATAAATGCGGCGCGCGACATGATTGGGCATCGTTTAACATTTGGACAGTCTCTTGTTTTTTCGAAAATTGATCTAATCGCTAATGTCTACCAATACAAACGCACATGTGTTGCTACTGATGCCCAATATATATTTTTCCCGGAAATGAAAAACATTCGTCAAACCCCCGTTTTATAGCCACGTGCGACGTTGAACGAAGCAAAACGGAGAACGAAAAATCTGCCCGGTACCGGTAAATGTGTCTTTAACAATTTAGTGATATCCAATGCTTGTTCAACATGGCATTGAGCATACATTTTTCCTTATGTTGATCCGTAGAGCATTTTTGTATTTTTGAGTGTATTTTTTACAGATATTTTAATATTTATACGTGGTTGTTCTCATTAACCCCATGCTCCCATGCATTTTGGTATAACATTTTCGTTTTTCATTATAGTAGTAAGTAATTAAGGGAAATTTTGGAAACAGGAATGACATTAAAAAGTGATAAACTTTTGTTTATGTTATTATGGTTAGAACTTGGTAACTGGAATAAGGAATTGGTACACGAATGCGCGAGACTTTGAGTGGTTTAGGACACTCCTAAGGCAGGCCAAAACCGCAAAGCAGTTGAACCTCTGGATATGTAAGTAGAATTTGGTGGTTGTATTTGCACGTGGTTCAATTTTTCAGTTAGTTTTCAAGATAAGATAAAAATTTACATGTGAATGTTGCAGACAAATGATTACCATTAAAATTGTGATATTATTTCAAAGCAATGAGCATAGCTATTTCCCTAACAATTGGATCGCTCCTGTTGTTGACACTTCTCAGATATCCTAGAAAATGGATAGTGGCGAATCTTATAAATTTTATCTCTATACATAGAAGAGCAGAATACGCATTCTTTTCCACAACCGTCATCAATTCAGCGTCACACGCCCATCGATAACATTTTCAAATGATTTCACAGTGAACGAACGGTACGTAATATAAACCTACCACAACGAAACCGAAAGAAAATCATTTGTAGAAAGAGCAAGGGCACAACACACTGGGACCTAAAATAAGGCACAGTCAGTGGAAGCTCGTTTGGGATAGTGTTTTTTTCAACATCCCTCCGGAGAATGGGGCTGATAAGTTTTATTCTATCCCATTGGCCCATCAAGCGTGTTCTTTCGCGCTGGCGATGTTGAGTGTTGGTCATGTCCCGGACTTTGGGAACAACACAGCAGTAAAAGGATGAACCCAGATGAGAACGAGGATAATGGGGAGGTAAACGCGACACCTCCCAATGGTGATGGCGTTGACAGGAACTTGAGAGCGAGCGGTGTAAGGGAATGGGTCAACTTAAAAGGACGGGCAGTAAAATGTGGAATCTCGTTATCATTCATTACAACATCCCGTCAGCTTCGTTCTCATGCTCTGCTCTCAAGCAGTCAGTTTACTTTCCCTTTGTGGTATGTTGTGGTATGTTAGAATGTTGGTTCTATTATTTCGGATGCTCTTCTCACTACTCTTCTTTTTTTTAGCTTTTTTGAGTATTAGTTATTGCTTGCACTTGCTTTCGATTCTTGGTAACTTTCTACGCTAAAAAGCACTTTAGTTAATGTAGCATTGTTTTTTTGTTTTCTTTTTATTTGTCACATTTATACAGTTGTAATGTTTCCTTGCTTATATGGAGATGCGTTTTTGGATGTTACTTTTAAAACAACGTTGTAGAGGCACTGCTTGGTGATGGGTAAAATTACAAGAGTTTTAATGATGCATATGGTTACAGAAGTATTTTAGTGCTTACTTGCAGGGATTATTGAATTGGAAGAAAATATAAATTGTTGATGAAGGTGAAACATGTTTGTTTGCTTGGAAAAAGTCACCAACAAAAGATAACTTTTGTATGCATTCCTTTACATGTGTTTTAGTTAGGAATGCAACTAAAGTTCCCTTTTTCACATGGTTTGAATTATTTTCATCAGAGGACGTGGTGTTAATTAAACAGCTGTGAAATGTTACAGTTAGAGTTGCTAAAGCAATAAGCAGTGAAACATACACTCACATTGAACTAAGCACCGTTTGAATACATTTAAACCGGTTTTAATTATATCGTGTGTTGTTTTTTGTTTGTCGGCATAAACGTTTACCCAATCACTTCAAAGTGTCTGAAATAAGATAGTATTGAAGATATATCATATTGAAAAAAACATCTGTATCTACTTGCTACGCAATGTTGTCCTGTATTCACAAACAACGGTATTTTTTTGCTTGGTTCATTGTTTTACGATGAAAAGTTTCCTATGGGATGAAAATAAAAATTACTTCTTAACCGCACATGAGGCCTGCGCCCGGTTTGTTTGGCCAACCGCCCCGAAGTTATTAAGGCGTAACGAGTAACGATCCGTTGTCAACACTGTGGTACGGGTTTAAAGTACATAAATTAAATTTACGACTTTTGGGGTGCCAGCGTGGTCTCTCTTATCTACCGCATATAATGGTTGAATGCAAAGTAATGAACCTCTGGTTCAGCGGTTGTTGGTAAGCTTGCTGAAGAGGGCGAAAGCTTTAAGCGGGTGGGATTTATGGAGGATCAATTGCGTGGTAAAATATGGTTACAGGATGTCAGCGCACAGGCAATGTGCTGAAACGATTATCCTTTCCTGGATGACGTATACCATAAGCACGTGTTTTGTGAGAATTGAATGTTATGCAAACAATGGAAGGAAGTGGCCCCGCTCGTATGATGCCACTTTCTTTTGCCACCAATTATAAAGATGTTGAAATTTTAATGTGGGTCAAGCGTGTGATATGCTTGCGAGGTGATGTGTTGATAGCCGACTTGATTTAATTAGACAAGCCGGAGGGAAAGGTCTTGCTAGATGCCATATCCCGTTCATTTAACAAAAATCGGCAATGAACGGCACTCTGAGAGGTAGAATGTTTATCTTTCGTCCCTCATAGTTTATAAATTTTGCTAGCAAAAAATGAACTTTGCTTCCACTTTTGTTGATGGCATTGCGGCAAACACTTTTCATTTAATTAGAAAGTTGCTCGAGAGTTTCCGCAAGTGTCAGAATACATGAATGACACGTACCATTCCGTTTATTATAGTTATTGTTTGTTTTCTGGGCAAAGCAAAAGGAGCGCTGCGTGATTGTATGTGTATGTGAAAAGCGTACGGAGAATTTAATATACCATTTATCAAAGCAGTCTTCATGCTGATGTTTGTTATTAAAATCAGCTGGCATCTTCAACGTGGCCAAACTTGGTCGAGAATGGTTTTGTGGCTCTCATGGGGTTTGTGCCGGTTATTTTAACAGGGCTCGAGTCGTGAAGTGGTCCGACGTTATATCACATCACGAGCGCGATACCTTCGTATGAAATGATGGAGATAGTTTTCAGTGATATTAAGTCAATCAACCGAGTGAAAAATGTTGCGCTTCAGTGTTGGCTGAAATATTATCGGTGCAAAGTTTACACACGAAAATAGTTTCACTTTTAGGATTGATTCTACAGCATTTATGTTGCATGGTGTGGACGATACGCTTCATGGCCAGTTTGAAGAGTTTTAAGGTTAGGTTCAAAGAGGGTCAGAGAGTATCAAGTGTACAGAAAATATTAAAAAATGACTTGAATACACGAGTCACTTTAACGAGCATTCAACACTAGAGTCAACCAAATCGCTGGGTCGTATAATCGCTTAAAAATCATCAATCAATTGGCTTTACATAATGGGGGTTATTTTTATCATATACTTATTTTAATTTATTTGATAGTATAATGTATTAAAATTTAAATTTAATTGATTTTTTAATGAGTTATGAATCTCGTTCAATAAAAAATCGACGTTGAAACGAAATAATTAAAAGAAAACGTGATGACAAATAACCTTGGGTAAGCTAAGGGGCCACCCCATCGTCAATTAGTCATATTATCAGTCCAACAGCTCAACTCATTTCTAATCAAATGCAATGAAAAACACAAAGGATGAAAAATTTCTCTAGACATTCGCGCAATTAACCGCTGAATCAACGTGGTAAAAATATGAGTGGCAAAGTGAACTTTTGTGTTTTTTGCTGGTTAGCTTTACCCCGATCAAACCCATTAATCATATATAGTCTTGGTCAATCAATCATAATTTTGTTACCGGACCAAGCATCGCTTTCTGGATTGTATGACGCAGACCACTAGCCAGCGTCCATCGGGTGCTTTCGTGTGCAAAGAACTTTCACTCAAGGTGACGTTGAGTGACAAGCAAACGGATTAAAAAATGCTGCCCAGTGGTGAATAGTCGCGGCTGCAAGAAGCAATCAATGGAAGGAAAACACTTGAAACCAGGATTTTTTTGGTCAGTTATGACATCTCGCTGACAGTATGGAGCGATTGCAGTGAAAATATTTACATGAAAACAATATTACTGCAATCGTCACTCAATCCGGCTAAATGAAAAACAGTGTGGCCGGTTTTGTAGGATCGTTTGGTAAACTGGAAATTTAATGATAAAATGTAGCGACACGAATGTAGCGCACGTCCAGCACATCGATCCAAAGTAAATGGCAGAATGTAAGTGGCGTGTAGCTGGAAGGTATACAGCAGCAGCGATACACTCGTAATTGCTGGTATCCTTCGCATGAATGACCACGGTGAAACATCCTCGGCTGACCTTCGACTAATCGTTATCTAACCCTTGGGGAGTATAACCGCGCCCAGCCTAGTGATCTGGCGGAGTGGATTCGGTGTTTTTTTTGGTCTAACAGCCAAGGGCCTACTGTCCCAATGTTTGGAAGGCTTTTTTGTTGATTAATTCATACGAATTTCAGTCCCCGGATAGTTGGTGTGTTTGGTGAAGTCAAGTGCACGAACCAACGTGCTGCTCAGGGGTGTAGCAAATATTAGCATCTAATAGGTTCACTTGATGGGGGCATTAATTTTTGTCACAATGACTAATAACAAAGTATTTGGTTGGGACGAGGTTAGTTCAGACACAAACATGTAGAGCGAGCAAACCAAATGGAGGGGGGGGGGGTTGTGCTGGGTTTGTACAATGAGTTTGGCTTTTTGTTTTAATGGCGCCCCTGGCATTAAGCACGTGATAAACGTGATGATGGTCTGATGGCGGTAAGTGTGCATTTGCAGCCTGGCGATATAACGCAGACAACTAATTAAATATTACTCTTTTGTCAAAGCAAAATGCTCTTGAAATCCCGGTAATAAATCTGAACATGGAGCTTTAGGAGTTTATTGTTTTGATATGAGGGATTAAGAGCATTGAACTAAATCTGGAGCTCATCGTTCATAATAAGTTCAATACAAATGTAATCCATCCAAGCTTCACCAACGGACATGATAAAATTTGTCCAACCATGCAGGTCATACTTGTTACATAAATTCTTTATATGGCGAATTGTCGGACGCAGCAGTACAAGAGTTAGATTTTATTTTCCCAGCTTCTTACCGACCACGAATGAGTATAAATGGGAACGATGAGGGGTAAAAGGTGACCCGAACAATATAGATTACTTTCGAGCTTGGCCAATGAGCCGTTGCTGACCCATGTAGGGCTGACAGTAATAATCTGGCAAAACTTTTGGTCAGCTAGATGCCGCGGGTTTTTTGTAAGAGTGCTGGAGTTTCCTAGAAACTTTCTCTCAGTGTTTCGATGTTGAAAAAAAAAATGAAAAAATAAAAACAGGGTGAAATTGGAAGCAACTAAACTGCAACAACAAGGCAAAAAGTATTATGGGAATCCGAAAACTCCATTTGCCAAGAGTAATTGCATTGGACAGAGGGAAGAGCAACAAACTTTCTAACGATTCTCGAGTCATGCGACCAGTTGTGAGAGCAACTCCGCGTAGAGTACATTTTCACGTAGGCATGACGGGGAATGGCAGACCGGCTCGATGATAGTGGTAGTAGATCTCCAGGCGACATTGGTTCATTCCGCTCTTTTTGTAATTGTCGAGAAAGATCATCTGCCACTTAGCAAGTGGGCTGAAGTGAGATAAGATGCGGGAAACAACGAAAATGTAACACGGTTTTAATTCAATTCTTACGTTACAACTTTATTTGTCGTGCGTACTTGCGAGCGTGAGAGGAAGGAATTCGTAACCAATTTAAACGCAAGAAATACCAACTAGTCTTAGTGCTATCGAATAGAGGATACTTATCCTTTTTATACATGAGATATGGGTAGCTTCGATCGACATTACCTTTGAAAAATGATTTATAGCTCATTTCCGGCAAAGTCTCACGTCAGTAAGGAATTGGATTGGCATGGAAATCTTAGTTTTATGTCTTCTTTCGTCAAGAGTTTACCCTCCAAACAAGCGTGCGCCATGTCTTTCTCGCGAAAGTTGGATGAGGATTCATGATTTTTATTATGCTATACTGTTTGATTGCATCGATCCAGTTCAGAGTGAGAGGGAAAAGTTTATTGCTTCCTGCATTTGGATGGTTAGAATGTGAAGTTTTAAGTGACTTTCGCCTCCCTATGAACGCCATTGTTCAGTCCCGTCCACTGAGCGCCTTGAAGAGGCCAAAATGAGAAGAAGAAAAAACTCTAGAGCTTGTCATAAACGGTGACACAGTTCTAAATTTTAAGAATTTATGGTCTTTAGTCTTTTCGTGATTCAACGATGTGCCAGAAAGAATGAAGAAGTGTGAAGAAATAATAAAGAAAGTATGTGGAAGTGAGATGTAAAGTATTACAATTGAGCCGTGTGGAAATTGGATATTTTTAGATGGATATAGATTTACGGGGTGATTCCAACCCCCTGCGAGTAGTCATCGTTGGGTTCAAAGGGAAACAGCTAATTCTAGTGCTGGCACGGTGACGATGGGAGGGATCAAGTAAGGCCAACAGGGCAATGACAGTGGCGAATCGCTCCATCATTGCGTATACAATTAGTTGAATTTTGATTTTGAGCATGGTTGCACATTGGAATGCGTTGAATTTTCTTTTTGGTCGTTGTCTGAGAAGACGATTCGCGAGAGATGGTTCTCTACAGTTTGTGTCTTTGCAGTGTAGGTTATTTGAGGAAGTGAAAAAAAGATAAAAACTGCAAAGCACAAAAGCTTGGCACGGAAGATTGAGGTCGAATCGTTTGCTTGTCGTTGCTGAGCCATGCGCAAAACTGAGCACGAACACCGTTTAACGAACAGTCGCAGCAGTAGCATCAGCAATACCAATACCAGCAATACAATCCGCTGCAGAACTGTCCGGAAGCATTATCTCCTATCCAAGGAGCTAGAGCCAGTCTACGAAATTGGTAGCAGAAATTTATGACTTTATTTATTTCGTTCAACAATCTACCGCCCTGCAGAGCTTAGCGAAGAAAATGAAAATGGAGGACCCGATCAAGGAGATGGAGCAGAGCTGCTGAAAAGCTATTTTGTGTTCACCTTGTCCCAGCAGACTCATATTACGAATGCGTCTGTTGGACGAGCTGTTGTAACTATCCATGAGTGGTTTTAAGAAAGTTTCAAGGAAACCCAAGATTGGTTACGATGTTTAATGCAAACTGCACTTATAATATATGTTTTTAATGAAACGAAACAGATCCGAGCTTGGACAAGGAGATCCTTTGTTAGGTGTTTCATGACGAATTTGCTTTTTAAAGCTTTTCACAAAGCTGCTGTTATTGGGATGGAGGAAAACGGAAAACCATGGCGTAAGAACTAATCTTGTACCATAAAAAAGCAAACAAACAGTGAGTTCTTCATCGTGCGCGAAGTCGCGTTTCGCACCATTGGCTTGCCTTTGGATTGGAAAAGAACAAATAAAAACACACAAGGAACCCATTAAATTATTTGATACTGTCTTGAGCTCCGGACCGATAGCTATCTGGAACGTTGCCTATCGTTGTGCCACGAGCAGCGAACCATCGTTTACGGGGGTGTCTTTTACAAAGACACTCGTCGCTGTTAGGGCTACAATTTCATTTGTCTGCGCCAATTTAAGCGAATCGCGTCGCCGTTGGCCTCTCATCTTATGGTTCCAGTTTCATTTGGGCCAAAATTTATGGTAATAGGTCGTGAAAGGGGCCGAGGTTCTAAAGCCACACACTATCTCATTGCATCATGGATGAGGGTAGCCGGATCGCCGATGGTGGCAAGCTTTCATCTCAGATGCTATTTTCATCGGTGTGTTTTTGTTGTTTGCATTCTCTGTTTTGCGCTCCTTGTGCTGCATGGGGTGTGGTTGGCGTAGAACGACTTACGGCTTGATTTGACGGCACAGCGTCCGAAGCTAAAGATGGCGATGTAGATGACGATGACAAAGCGATCCTAGTCATGGATTAGAGGCAGTGTGTGGGTATAGAATGCGTGGAGCAGAAGGTATAGGATGACAGCCGAATCTTACGAACAAAACTGAGAACAAACAGGCCAAAGTTATGGTGCAAGAAGAAATTATTGTTATGATGATTGTGGTAGTAAATGGTAACGATTTTGCGTATGATATTGAAGCTTATTGAAGGGGTTTTCTGGCTATTGGTCGTGCTCAGTAGAAGCGTTATTCGGACGGCTGTGTGGAAAGGAGTCGTCCATCGTGTACGGTGAATGGAGCGCGAAAAATAGTGAATAATCGAACACCGACCGGTACCCGTAAACCGGGAGAAGAAGTCGACCGGAGAGCGATAAATCGTAACGACCTTATGCCTGGCAGCACAACCAGTAAACCCCAAGCTCTCATGCGTGAATCGAGAACTGGTATGCTTTCGCCTCAGCGCTTTAATGTGAGCCTGTCTTTTTTTTTTATTTCGAATTAAATTGAAGGATTTTTTCTTGGTTCATTGAGCAGCTTTATTTGTAATGCAAGATTTGTAATCGCGTTGAATTAAACTCCCGGAGGATGGAGTGCCAAATGATTTCCAAATACTGAGGGAAAAAATAAACAAAATCTGAAAAACCAGCACCCAGTTACGAGCTTAACGCTTACAAATCACAAAACAATTCGAAGAAACATGGATCGACTTGCAAATCCTGCCTGCACACTCCCGAGGCGAGCATGGTAACCTTACCCACAGGATACGGCTCCCTGGGGAAACCGAAAAAGCCAATGAAACAGGGCAGCATAACGCTGGTCCGTTTGAAGTCAAACAAATCGAACAATGGGAGTGGGGATAATAGAAAATGTCACCTTTGCTAGAAAATAAATTGTTTATGAACTTTACTCCCTTTTCATCTTTGGGTGAGAAAGTTGGCAAAGACGTTGCTCGCTACCGGATTTAGCTTCCAGGCATATAGCACACATGATACCGGATAGTTACCCTTTGGAACGCTCAGCAGCAATTGCCAACGGTGTGTTTCATGTAGTTTGTTTTGTTTTCGAGTTTAGATCAACTAAAACAACAGTAGTTTGGGCTAGTTTTCGCAATTAAGTTGTATCTTTAAGCTTTCTACCAAGGTAGCGTATGTTGTTATCTTAATCAGCTTTCTTTAGTTTTACATTGGAAACTCTCCGCCTAGTCGAAGTGAAAGGGATTGCAATAAAAACAAATTTATATCGTTGAACTGAATGGTTTCCTGTTTTAAACTGAATAGTTTCCTAAAACGGGTTCTTGCGAGCTACGTAAACATTAATTAAAACCAAACAATATCGCTTCATGACCCTTTCTTTCCTATATGGATCGCTTAATCTCGTTCGTTTTACCCCTATGAGAAAGCATTGATCGAATTAAAATAGTTCTGACAGTATAGATGGTATTGGTAGAAAGAATTGATTGAACAAAAATAACAATAGTGAAACAAATCGGTGCACAATCTGGCAGAAAAATGGTGATAGACTCTAAACGGCTGTCTACCATGTGCGACAAAATTGCGTTGCTTTTAAAAGTCCGTTTCACTAAGCCCTGGCGAAACGCAAATCGAATAGAAACGTATTGAAATTGCACTCTTGCATTCTGAAAAAAGCTTTCAGAAAAGCATTGTTTCCAAATGGACTATTAAAAGCAGGAAACTATTGAACAAGAATGTTTAAAGTACATTAAAGGGTAAAAACCGTTCAAAGTCATTCAAGCATAAGGGAAGCTATCGACCGATAGCTAGAATAAATGGGCGATAAGTTTCGTGACATTATGGTTGCGCACTGGATTAGTAAGGACTAACTGCTATTGATTTTTTCATTAAAAACACTCTTACACTTGCGTTTTAGTTAGAAAAAAGGGAGGATTAAAAGCTGCCTGATACCTTTTTCAATGGAAGCGTGATATTAAAAGAGGGTTCACCGATTATAACCAGATTAAAAAGCAATTGGTTTAAAAATACATTCTGGCAATTTCGTTTTCTGTAATTTTCCGTTTGTATGTAAGGAAATAGCTGGCTTATTTGTGCTTTGGCTTAAAAGTTTAAAAAACAGGAAAAACCATTTTACTTTAAAACAACTTTTTTAAACGATCGTTTAGTCAATAAAAGTGATTTGTTCTGAAATAAAATACTAATGTAAGTAAGTAAATGCAGAATTTATGTATTAATATTAATACTTCCAATTTGTGTAACTCTCATTAAAAACTATGCCCAAATAAATTGCAAACAGAAATTCTTTTGTAGTGACTTAAAATGGTTATGATTTAGCAATTAAAAAAGAATGTTTGCTCTTAATAGCATGTTGAAGCGTTCAGTAAAGTAGCACATACAATTAAAAAGAAAGAAACAAACTTGTATCAGCATCGATAACAGTAGCCACACTTATAATTATAAGCGAGGTGATAAAATGTAGCAACGAGTATGGCTTTGTGTTAAATGTGACTTTAAATTAACAAGCATTGAATCGATCAATAGAAAGCATTGATTATGCATCGCAATTAAAATAACTCAATGGATGATGACTATGTTCCTAACAAATGCTTGAGCGCTACATACCTTTTGTATCGTTCTATATATTGTGTGTCTATTGATTGATAAGATTAGGTGATTAAGTTTACTTCAACAGGAAATGTATATATTTTCTTGTTTCTCACACAGGCTCTGAATTTACTGGATTCTAAGCTACCGATTTCGATATATTATACTACGAATTCGTTTACATAGAAGGATAGGGTAGGAATTCTTGCTATCATGATACACGATTTACTTAGCCACTTAAGATACAGCAAAATTTAAATGATCCAAATATGGATACCCAACAATGGGTGGAAAGTAGATTGCAGTATGGTTTTGAAATTTGGAATGCCAAACATAGATTTACCTTACAATGGAAACATTTAGCTTGTGGGAGTTTAGAAATTTGACTTTCTCGTGTGCTACCGTTGAAGTAAACTTACCTTGATTGTGGTACGCGAACGGGTGTAGAGTATTTGCGTGCCGTATTTGGTGGCCATTTTGAAATTTTGTCGGTTGTTTGCTTGGGCCGATTGCCACGTGTCTGTGTCTGTCGTTGTCAAGGCGTAACAGTGTGATTTCAATGGGTGCACGGTGTGTCGCCAGCCCTAGACCGCTCCGCACAAGAGTAACGGTCGATCGCGTCAAAGTATGCTCGCTGCTCAGCGGAGCTTGAAGCGGTCACTGCTTCGGTATTTCAGTACATTGGTTGGCAAACAAAAAGGAAAAGCACTGTGTTTGAATAACTCGAGATCATGTTTCAACGGTTGGGAAAATTACTGTTCGATTTTAGCTGCATTTTTAATTGCCTTTGGGCACACGAACGCTACGTATTGGTACGTAATTGAAATAAAAGTTGTGTGTAAAAATTTTGAAAATTGTACAATAAAGCAAGTTCCTGGTCACTTTGTTACAAAAAGACTGAATACATACAGATTGTTGAACAAAGTAAGAAGCCAGATTGTTTCAGTTGATAACTTTGTCACATTTGCACAACTGGCAAATATTTTTGAATGTTTTCCACGTAGGTCAGTGGATCGTTTTCGTATTATTCTGCTCGTGCAGCTTCCACAGAGGTTAATAAAATTTATCATTTATAAATTACTTACAATCAACAACATAATAATTAAAAAAAAAACCTATCACGAAAATTACGTAAACTGTGAAATTTGGTTAAATCATAGCCACTGAATGCACTGGTTTGCGCGAGAGCACACGACTTAATCTATATTGATAATTACATTTTAATTGAATCATTTTCGCACAGCAGATATAACGTTGCATTCATAGATTGTGAGAGTTTTCTTTTGCTGCATGTTTCGCCTGTATTACATGTCTCGTGTCGACGCTTTTAACAAAACTGGATACAAACCACAAACAAATAGCAACAACACAGGATGAAAATGTACTTGGATTACACGAGAAGTTTGAAACAACAGAGTAGAAGGATTTCGACATTACATAACTTTTCTACTACAAAGGTAAAGTGTAAGTACGGTTTTTGGTAGATGTGAACGTAAGAAGGTAAGAAAAAACCACACTACGTACATTGGGAACAGTTGTATAGGTTTGTAAATTGGTTCTTTGGGAACTATTTTTGCATGGCAATGTATGCGAAGAAGACAGAAGTTGTGAAATGTACATAAGGTAAGTTATATAAAAATTTAGTATAAATCAATAAAATGAGTAAAAGTAAAGAAAGGGTCTACTAGAGCATGATTAAAGGAGCTGGTTATATTTTTTTCTAGAAATTTC
Source organism: Anopheles merus (assembly GCF_017562075.2). NCBI lineage: Eukaryota > Metazoa > Arthropoda > Insecta > Diptera > Culicidae > Anopheles > Anopheles merus. Next base: position 4,690,470 of record NC_054085.1, read on the forward strand.
TCTAGCTCACTTAACTGAAATATGTACACGCGTCAATAAAGTGTCTTTACAGACTTCATCAGCAGGACCAGCTTATAAGCACAATAAAGGACCTGTCCATACAACTAGCTGAAAAGGAACTACTAGCTAACATAACATTGTTTTTCTATGAATTGCTCCTGGTTGAATGAATAAAATCGTTGGGACTTTTGCAGGATGTCCTCAACAGTCGCCAAAGTTGAGCTGCTCATTAAGTTGTGCTGCTTTGTTTGAAGCTATATGACAGACACATTCAGGCACTTTCGGTACAAGCTTCTCGTTTCGACTATGTTCAAAAGTAGAAGTGTTCTGTGTTGGTAGTGCATTATAAAGTAAGCTATTGAAATCCAGCTTTAGTTACATGATGTGGCTATTTAAATTTTAGCATGTTTTTGCACTCCTGTTGTTGGTGTTATCCTACGATAGGATATTGCGGACGATACGTTTGCCGGACTGTGGTAGTAGGAAAACCATGTTTAACGTACCGGTACTCTCGTTGATGGAGCTACACCTAGTTGGGCAAATTTGTCACGTTACCGGGAGCGAAAAATTTCCTCATACATTCATTTCATCCAAAAATCTTGCATAGAGTTTGTCCATTTGCACTTATGAACCACATCAATATTTGTTTCTAGTTGCTTGCAGACTGAAAACTGCGTTGGAAACCATATGTTGGAGGAACGTGTCGTAACCACAGCCGATGAAGAAGGTTGGAATATAAGTTATGAGCTTGCTGTCAGTGGTTGGTCAGTGTGTGAGGCTCAGATTTTGTGAGAAGCAATATGCACAACCCTTGTTTGCATGTCGATATAGCTTCGTACGACCACACAAAGGTGTGAATGTATGGCAAAAAGGTCAAAGAAGGAAGCACTGGCTAACAAGACGGAGGGTAACTAAACTCTAATCTAAATAAACATGAAGTGGCGCTTATCAGCTTTCGAGTCGGCTGGATGAAACTACATAATTCTTGTCGCCATGGACCAGTTAGGTTCGGCCAAAGGTCCGCTACAATACAGAGCCAAATACAATCTTCCTAGTTAGTTTGGAGAGGGGAAAGTGAGACAAAGGGTTGAAATGGATGTAAAAAATATGCATTCACTCTCACCCAGCTGTCTCCCCATCCTTAGTCGATATTGTGGTTTCAGTTATTTTTAGCTGATTGAAGTGGTTTTTCGGACTTCCCATGTCTTTGAAAAATGACTTTCTATACAAAGCCCGCGTATAACTTTATGTAGATGATCCGATGACGAAAGGGCTAAGAAACTGAAGGATTGTTCGATGGTTTTAGTATGGTTGGATTATTTTATGATATCACCGGGACAGTAGTTTTCTTCTCTGACTAGCTAAAACTTTGACAGCATGATACATTCAATTTGATTGAGTACGATTCACTATATGTGTACCGAGTTGACACAGATACGGTTTACAACAAGGCAACGCCAACGTTATACGTATGGTTTGACTTAACAAACTCAAACGCAAGACCGAAAGAAAATCGGATTAAACGTCAAAAAGGGTTGCCAAAAGACGGAAAAGTTTTCCAAACAAAGCTGCAACATCTTGAACGTATTGTCCAGCAAAGAAAAAAAAACCTAAAAATGACTACTTTGATGGTTTCAATGATATCGTGACCCTCGTTTTTTGCTTTCCGACACGTGATCTGAGTTGATTTTTTCATTATGTGTATATGTGTACATGTTTCGGAAGCCAGCAAACGGATGGAAGCCATTCAATTGCTGTAAGACTACAGAATTGTCTACGAGTTTGCCAAAAAAAAAAAAAAAAACAATAGCTGTGAATGGCTATGGCCAACGATACACGTGGCCGTATATCCATAGTAGTACAGATATGCACACTTTTTTTTAAATTTGTACATTTGGTAATCTGGGCGCCGTGTTTTGGATAGGATGACCATTTGTCTATTATACAAACATTCAATTTGCATTGCAACGCTTTCAGTATTGTAATTTGGTATTCTTTAAAACCATAGTGACGTTTGTTCGGTTTGTCGAAAAAAAAGCTTCTTTCCAAGGTCTATGGCCTTTTTCGCGAAATTAAAAAAATGTGTAGTGTTATTTTAGGAGCACATTTTCCATCACAACCTACGTTACAGGAGCTCAGCATGAAATGAATAATGAGGGTGACATGCATTTCATCAGCTTAAGCAAAACGGAAATCATACGATAGGCTTTTCACACAGCGTTCACAATCTTTAATGGTCCGTTGGTTCGGTTCAGTACACGTTTTGTGATTCATTTTGTTCGTTGTTGCTTTGGGTCTTTTTTGCAGAAAAGACATCATTCCTTTTTGATACGGACCGTTGGACGATGACAATTCATAGTGCGGAAATGATGAGCGATGGTTAGCTCGACACCGGTGCCGGACAGGAAACGCGTCCTGGAAGCTGTCAGAGCGAATGTCAACAATTGTAAATGACAGTTCCATCGTGCGTTGCCACCAATGTTTGGACCAGGCCTGTCCATCTGTGTGGTACAGTTGTTATTGGACAAAACTGTCATTTTAGCTGCGGTCACGATCAGTTTCATTCTGATGACCTTCTTGCACTTCGTGCCTTCCCTTTCGCTTCCCGCTGCGATTTTCTGTCGTTGCAACGGGGGCTGTATGTATTGTTTCCTCCCGATACGAAAAGCTGTCGAGTTGGTAAAATTTTGTCATCGAACGGCTTCTTCGAAAATGGTACACATAACAAATGGCGCCGCGTACATATTGGTGTTGCTGGTAGTTTCTTCCTATCCTCATGAACAGCGGGGATGCTTCATAGCGAGCACACAAAAGAAGGGCTAGGAGCGGACAACCGGAACGCAAATATTGCTCGGCATCTGGCGGAGGCGGTGGCGTAATGTAGTTCCCCAGTCATTTACCCATTTTCCCACGGGGCAACGCAATCAGGGTTCGTCGAATTCGTTTACGCTTCCTTTATCCCTACGCAGATTCACACACACACACACACACACACACACACACACACACACACACACACACACACACCACACACACACACACACACACACACACACACACACACACACACACACACACACACACACACACACACACACACACACACACACACACACACACACACATTCGCGTAGCTCGGTGGGAGCAGTGTCTGTGGTGGACTTGTTTTCTTGGACACAAAATAGCTATTGCTGTGTGGCGCTGATGCTGCAGGAAAATTTTGCTACCGGCTGCAGACACATCCCAAGGTCCCGCGGAATGTGCCGACCAGAGTGCTTGATGTACACACATACATACACGCACACACTTCCTCACATGTCGCTCTCGTACTGTCGGTCATTCGAGCAGGGTTCCAACGATGATGATGATGATGGCGCACGGCTTGATGTATAAAATGGCGCAAATTGAATGGAAAGATGCGAGAAGCGAAGGAGGGATGAAATTGGAAGCAGCAATATTGTTAGCAATAAGTGAAACTGCGCGAATCAGACGCAGCCATTGGAACCTCTCGTATATAACACACGGTGAGGTGAGGCCAAGTGTCTATTGTGGTAGGTACTCGTGCAAGACCCGATGGGGTCCATCGGCATGTGTACACCAGTTTTATTACCGCATGTCTGATTGCGTTTGCGTACCTACTCTCTGCTATTCGAAAGTAATAGTAACGCTCGGAGGTGAAACTTCAAAAATTTAGACTTTCCATGTATTGTTTGGACAAAAATGGTACGCATGTAATTTTCTCGTGATGGGTTAAAGCAAATAAAACGGCGCCATGTAGAAGAGAATCAAAATTAGGTTTTTTTTCTCAGAGCATATCGTTTGTTTTTATGTGGTATCCTGAAAACTATGGTTTGATACGAGAGTAAATATAATACATGGTAAATATTGTATAAATGTTAAACTTTAAAAATGTTGTTCATTTATCGGTACAACGTGTTATAATAAAATGTTTAAAAATTTACACAAACATAAGCAGCATATACAGCAAATAGAATCACTGATAAATTATGGCAAACCAATCAATACTAAAAACATTCCAAATTGGATTTGTTTTGTACAATGAATAATGATACTCCAAAGTAAACAATGATCATCTGCCAATTCCATTCACTGTCTCATCAACACGAACCACTTGAGATGGGTATTGTTTTAGGTAAAGCAATAAAAAAAGAAAATCAGCAAAGATACACAGAACGCCTGTAGATGATTTTCCTCGTTAAAATATTGTCATAGACCCATCGATAGGAGGCTTCCTGTAACGCTCGGAAACGAGGAGTTGGAGTAATTTAAATAATTATCATGTTTTCCCAAGCTGGAAAAATTTTCTCACGCACCAAATTTTGAACAAATCTTCCAGGCTTTTTTACAAGTAAATAAAATGTGTTAAATAAAAAAAGGCCATCAAAACTTATTTCGGTAAATTTTTGGGCAAAATTATCCAAGTTAGGGTAAAAAACAGGGAATGCAAGTAATCGCTGAACCCCAAACCTATTGTTTGCAAACCTCGCCTTTTGTTTCCCCGTTTGATGTTAGCGCATTCTAAATTTGGTAGACCTGGTCTGGGTCTAGATTAGAGGTGTAAATGATTTCTTGCAAAAAGTTAAGCGATTTACGATAAGAACAAGGACATTCCTTAAAAGAACATATAAATCGTTCTCCACGTGGCCGATCCTTCCGGTTCGCGGAGGTTTCGTTGGACCCTTCAGGCCGCTTTTGTTCGCCTGAGCCGGTCATTGTTTTGCTTATTGTAGAGCTGAAGTCATAATTGAGTGATAAATTTAAGCGCTAATTGAATCTCGGCCGTAGTGAGCCGCGGCGGTAAAACGGCTTTGACAACGAGCGATGCGTGGCGCCCAGCTCCTCTAAATGGCATTTGCCTCGATATGACAGAAAGGAGTATTTGGTTTGACCGTTCAACGGAGACGGTGGTGTTCCACCGGAAATTATCACCTTCAGCATGGTGGGTGGTGCATGAAAGTTGTTTGAGAGCATCGGCAACAAGCTATTCTGCACAGTTTTGTGGACGGATGGCCACGCGGGACGATTGCTGTGGTGAACGGAGGATGACCGTTTGACTTAGGTAGAAGAAAACGTTGAACTACAAATTTATGCTAATCTGCTAGCCGCTGGCGCACACCTGCAAGCCTTACGAAAGATAAATATCGTCATGCTTGCGGAAAACTTAGCACGAGCAGCTACACTCGTTTAGCGAAGAAGTTTGTCAGGACAAACAAACAGGTGGAAGGAAGGTGCAAAGTTTGAGAAGACGTAGCTCGAGATCGGTTAGCCTTTTTTTGTTGTCTTGATGGAGTAGTATCTTTTTTAGAGACACAAGAAGGCTCGAGCAAGTCGAAAAATCCGTACGGAATAAATGAGACATCTTTCTTACTATTTGTGTGGTGATGGGTTGAGTGAAAGTTTATGAACACCTAAGGCATTAGTTTGATTTGATTGGATTGACGGGTTTTCTCAATTTTGTCAAAAGCCGTAAGTAGATTTTAGCTAAGTTAGTTTGTTGAAAAGTAATAAAAATGAATAATTTAAATTATTTCAAAATTATAGTAAATTTTTCCAGACAAAGAATAATATTCAAGCTAAATTCAAGGTTTTCTTCTGCCACGTCTATGGTTGGTTGTATAGATTGGTCTTTGTTCGTATTCTTAAAGCGCGCCAAGATTTGTCATTTGTTATTGTTATGGTATGCAATTTACAGGAACGTGTAGATACAGCGTCAAACTATATCACCCGAGTATGACCCACATTTTCCCCACTTTGGCAATGGTCACATGACGTTCCGGTTTGGTCGTTGAAAGCAGAACGAGAGCACCAATTCTTTACACTTATGCCTTTTACGCATTAGTGACATTCGATGGGAAAGTTTGAGTTGTAGTGGGAGTGAGTGAGAGTAAACATAAAGATGTTTTATTAATATCTTATCCCCGCTTCGTCGTTGGCCGCGATGTTGCCTCGAAGGAATGAGAAACGCAAGCAAGTAAGCATTTCGATCCCGTCCGCCGTGCCCAATGACCGGTAGGAAAATGTGGCAAACGCATGATCTGTTGCCATCCGCTGAGCGCTGAAGGTTTGCGATTGGCCATCTGCTGTTGGTGTGTCCTTATTTTTTATATTTTCCTGCCATCTCACCATCACCACCAAGCTGATGATGATGTGTATCGTGTGACATCGAAGCGGCATGTTCTTGTCGTGGATGTACGCTTCGACATCGCCCACGTGCCGCACGTCGGCACAGTATATGGCCAACACGTAGCAAGATTTTGCACGTTTGTGCGAAACCAACATTTGGAACAGGTTACGAGAGCCGGTGATGGTGCGGTCGGCACTCCGAACCGACTCGTTGAAGTTTTTATTCCAGTAACGTTTCGTCAACTGCAGCGAGATTGGTGACGGCGAGCATTAGAAAACGGATGGTGGGTGATTTATGAACCATCTACAGAACTAATGGGAAACTTACGTCTTGTTAAAACCGACAAAAGCCTCACAATTGATGAGCCCTCGCATGCTCGTTGTGTAGTAGCGTATGCTTTTGTAGCGAAATAGAACGCTATGATAAATATTTCTTACCTGTATAAACCACCCATATAGTGAGTAGCCTACAACTGTGTCCAATTGTTGGAGAGGAAAACAGAAAATGTCACCAGAAAAAAGACCATTTACTATGCTCATAAATTGTACTTTCTCAACCTTGAAAATTTGTTGGTAGTGTAAACGTCACGACGCAAGTATCCGCGCGGTATGAACAATTTCATTATATTTCATCTTCAAACTTTTTCGATTTTGGAAAGTAATATTTTATTTTAGGCTGATGTTCGGAGTGTATAGGTTTTAGAGGGGGTTGATGGGTATAAAATTAGATAATTTTTTATGAACATAAGATGCTGAAGTGTTTTGGAAATGCGATAGTGCGAATAAAAGAAAAAAAAATGCTTTAATTTAAACATTTGACGTCAAGGAGAATGGAAGATTGTCACGAGTTTTCTTTTGATCTAAGCTCTTCTTCTTCTTTGGCACAACACAACCGATTCTCATAGTTGTGGAACACTTCCTTGGCTTTTTCTTATGGGAAGTGAATTTTTAATGATGGAAATTGGACTCTTTGGCATCCTTTTTGGACAGGTTTGTTGGAAATACGTATTTGTTTTGTCCAACAAGAGTGCTGTAGAGTTAAATTCTCGTTACATTTAGTTCATTTCACTTTCACTTTAGAAAGAGTCAATAAAATGTCTCACAGCTATGAGAACACATGGAGAACCCTATAAGTTTGCTTATCCTATTTAATGTAAATTAATCAAAAGTGGAAATATAAAGTCAAATTCTTATGGTTTGAAGACACATTACAATTATTGAGCACATCATTTAAAGGTAGTGTGAATACACCGGCACGGTGACACCAGCTTTAGAAGACATAGAAACGTTGTCTGTTACGCTTCCCGCTCGGCTCTTTTCAAGGTGACTAAAATCGTTTACAATTAACGGACAATTCCCATAACATGTACCTTAGCCAGCACATACAAAGCACTAAATCAATTTACTACATGCAGGGATTTTGTTTCGCTATTGTTTTAATTTCATGAGTGTGAACGTTATCCATGCTGTGGATTGTTTTTCCGCAATATAGCAGGGTTTTTTTTTCATTTAAACAATGTTTCAACTTTTTAACTGTTTTTTTTTATAGATTAATAAATGATTCAAACCTGCTACTATACTTAAAAGTACTTCTTCTTCTTTTTTTGGTTGTCGGTCAAGGATTGTCCTGTATCACTACTTGTAGGGTTGTATTTCAGTGACTTGAAAGTGCATTGCAGGTAATATTAAGTTATGATATTTAAAGGGTTTGTAGGGGTGTTCATAATTTTCGGATACTTTCTTGGTTTTTTCATAAAGAAAGTGAACTTGTTTTTAGGGAAGTGAACTTGTTTTTAGGGAAGTGAACTTATTTTTAGGAAAGAAGTCCACGGCACCTGTCTCTTTGGACAGGCGCATTGTAAAATAGATTAAGAACTCGAAACCTCTATACTTCATGCATAACTTGAAGAGAATGTCCACATAGTCGGAACAATTTTAATTATCTTGATGACCTTTTCAAATGCAGCACTTAACATACTGGCTAACTATTCGATACTATGATACAAAACCGGTACAAACTTATTTACCCTGCGTACAGCTGGCAATGATCGTAAAGCTTGTAACGTAAATTAAAAAGATTTTATCCCAAGGTTTTCAATAATGTTAATACCCCGTTGAAAACATACTTTTTGTCTCGTTGCAATCTGATTCTTTAGTCCAAAGTGCTCATTTATTGATGTATTGTTCTGCTGGGTGCTAGTATACACTTTACTTAGTTGTAAAATGTCAAGTTTTACATTCCTTTAGTTTTTCCTTCCACCATCGAAAATAAACATTTTTCCTATGGCTCGTCGAGCTTGCTTGCCTAGCTTGCGCGTCAGCGTGTTTCCATTAAGATGATGTGACGCACCTAGCAATGCACCTTCGGAATAGTTATACAGTGGATGTAGGCAAGAGGATAAAAGCGTTAAAAACGGGCGGAATTGTGATGTGCTACCGTCTAAGTTATAATTTAATTTTTTGGCAGCTATTTGATCATCGTTAGTCTGTACAAACTAAAACTAATTACAACGACTACATAACTGTTCCTGGTTATATGGTATACTATTTAGTTTGTGCTTGCCGGTCTGCCCATAGCATTGTTCTGCGAATCGGTGTCTGGTGTTTCCCCTGTCTCCTTGTCTCCTTAATGCTCTCAAATGAATGGTTCAAAAGTTGTAGTATTTTAATTAAGGACCGCTGCTGTCTGTGCACTCTTTTTACTGCTCCTATGGCGTTCAGCATAACCTTAAGCCAACGGCCAGGTCTCGGGCACGTTTACCTCGTCTAGCTGTCAGACCGTGCCGTACTGTAATAAAAGAGACAGGTCCAAACGTTGTGCAATTGCAGTCACGAGATACGTGTTAGCAAGCAGTACGGGCCTATGTAATATAACATTGAAATGGTTAACAGTGCAGCACCCGACCGTATGTTGTTTCGTTGCATAGGATTGTCTGAAAGTGAAAGAGTAAAAATAACGACGGACGCGTAACGTGCCCATCGTGCCCAAAAGTCTAAAAATAATAATTTCTCTGCATCTTTTAATGCTGTATGCAATACCATGACTCACATAAATACGATGACGACTGGGACGTATAAGAAAGGGATTTCCCATTGAAAGTGTGCACTGTGCCGATTGGTGAGGAAAGAAGGATAGAATCCATCACGATTGGCCATTAGTCTTCAACAAGTAGTTTGTTAGTTTCGCACAAGACAGGAGGATGCGTCAGACTGTCCGCATCTTTTGCACATAACTACAATAACAATTGCCGTTTCGGTTGGTTGCGCACATGACCACGGCAGGCGGTTTGCGTCTAATCGCGCCCATCTGCTTGGGATGGCCGGGTGCGTGACACGTAGTATGCTAATAACACATGTCACAGGCGTACCGGGTCGGTGAACCGTTACTTAGTCGTGCAACCGTGCGGAATAACTGCGGTATGACAGTACGATTGTCAGGAAGCTTGTTAAATCGAGGGAAAACCTGCCCGTCCGAAGCAAATGTTGCCCAATGTGAGTCAACATACGTGTATGTACGTTGCCATTTGTACTTCGGTGGTGTCCAGCAAATGGAAATAGAAGTACAGTAAAGATGGCAACCGATGTACGTTCATGTGCGTTAGATTTACGTGTAGAAGAAACGCTACTTAAGTGTTTGTTCAATTCTAAAATATATTTCTTTAATTTTCATTAAAGGACCACAATTCAATATAGTTTACAACAAGATGAAAAAAGGAACATTTTAAATCAATAAAAAAACGACGCCAGCGTTCGATTCATCATAATGGAAGGTACTTTCATTCGCGTACGGTTGAACCGGTGCACTTTGGTTGTTTCGTTTTTTTTCCTTTACTCCTGTGAAATGATGTGCCTTTATAAGAAATAAAATGATCTTCTTACATTCCTGGGAACCTACACACACTCACTTACAATTTAAACTAGAAGCAGTGTGAAACGGAGGGAAAAATTCAATTGTCCTCTGGCAGGCACGAAAAGTATGCACATTTTATGTTTAATGGTGCATAAAATGATCGCACATTCCCTTGGTGCGCGATAGCCATTAATGACTGGATTACCTTTTAGGACGTTTTGTGAGTTGAGGTGTTGCTCAAGGGAAGAAGCACTTACAAGAACAAAAAAAACTCAAGTTACATGAGCACAAGAAAGATGACACAGATGGTGACAAAAGTTTTTGTGATTCAAAAATAAAAGTTTGCCGGAAAAGTTAGATGTTTAAAAAAGCGTGGATGGTCTGAGATTGACATTCGTTCTTTATCATGGCAGTAGAACAGTTTGCCTTACGAAAGAAATGATTTATTGATAATGGTTTTTCAGTACGTACAATCAGTAAGAAGTAAGTGATTTATCACCACGTAATGTTGAGTATGAATGATCAAGCGTATGATTTGGCAAAGTACCATAATACATTTGTTTTGCTTAAAAATTGTCTAAAAATATAATACTCCGTAAAACTATAAAACTCCTTTAACCTCGAACGAAGTAAGTTCATCTTATAGACAAAATATCTTACTACACTGTCTCAAAATGCCAGCGGCCACAGCTGATTTTATGGATAAAAAGCTGCTCCATTAGATTGGGAGCAGAAGTGAGTGGGCTACACTAATTAATTCACGATGCCACCGATACCACTCGACCGTAATTGGAAGAAAATCAATAGAACTGGGAGAAAAGACACTTTACAACGACGTGCCATCGTTGGGCAGGCTTCCACGAACAGTAAACTACAAACATTGACAGATGGGTACGGTTCCGATCGATGGTAGGTTGAGTTTTAGTTTCTCCCTTTTAGCTACACCCTACCCCCTTACCGGACGGATGAGAAACCTCCTCTGTTGATTCCACCATTACATAACGTGTGCTCAATTATTAAGCCAGTTTATATATTTTTTTAGATCCTTACAACCTTGCCAAACCGATGAGTTTCGGGCTCGGGCAAGCCAAACGTCACCGCGACTTCCACTTTACCGCATAACTCATTGCAAACCACTATGGCTCGAACCCTTCAAAGGTTCGAGAAAAGAGTTAGAAAGCGGACGCCCATCGTATCGCTGTGCCATCATTTCCACCTCATTCAAACCGACGGTCAAGTACGCAAATGGGATTGGGTGCACTTCAGGTGCACCTCTGGTGCATTTACAAATGAACGGAAGGAAGGAATGATAAAAATAGCGGAAGCATTGGTTGGTGTAGGGGAAGGGGGATGGTGATTGGGAGCGGGTAGGCTACAACTAAACTGTTTATTGACTACAATCGCTTTCGTGTGTATCGTTACTACTGGTTGTTGATTCCGTTTCGCATTATATCGTTCATGTCCGTGATAACTTGGAAGCAACCAAAGGATTAGATTTGTATTATCAGGTTATAGCGCAGTCGTTTATTGTGTCTATATTATTTATTTCATAATTTAGCACAAGATTAGCATGGTTCCTAGTATTTTATTACGAATTGAGATGGTTGTATAAAGAAAGTAGGTTATATATACAAGAGTCAATCGAAGAGGTAAAATCACACAATATATAGGACGACTTGAAACTGCGAGACTTATTCAAACTAGCTAAAGAATTGATATAATATTTTAAGTTTGGCAACAGAAACAATACAGTGTTGTTTTAAAGAATGTATACATAACAATAAACATCGTGCTCAGTAAAGAGCATCGTGCCAAGGTGCGTTTTTATGGTTTATTCGAGTATTCAATGTACGCTTCTGAGAAGATTTTTGATAGGCGTGTTACGTATCAAACCGTGCGAACATGCTAATCAGCAAAGACCTTTTTTTTGCGCTCCAACTCCAATAGAGTGCAAACATTTATGCAACAACGGCGTGTTCTGCAACTATTTCCGGCTCCTTTGCTAATTCCTCCAGGGGAAGTCATCGGAAAGCCAATGGCTCTCACATGCTGTAACTGGCGAGCGTGATGATGCGGTTGCTACCCACCCAGCAGTGATTATTAATTAATTGACCTGCCCATCACTTATGCAACGATGTAACATTAAACAGTCAACCCGCCTCATTCACACTCACCGCAACCGCATCAGAGCGACCACTCTGGCACGGAAAGCGGCGTACGCCTGTGGCACGACTATCCGTTTAGCAGGCCTGGATGGGTTGGGTGTGCGTTTTTATGTCGACATTTGTTTGCTTTTTTTTCTTCCCTCTACTCTTAAGATCGTTTCACTCACTCGCTGATCGCTGTTTTCGTTGATCATCGAACATTGTTGATGTGGAGGAAATGTTTTGGTATGGTTTTTGGTCGTTCGTTTATCGCGTACGGTATGAAGGGGCTCGGAGAGGAGGTGCCGTGTTCTTTTCCGCCGTCTGTTACACCTTTTTTGCTCACATGGTCGGTGGTCTATTTTTGGCTGCTTCGCATCGTACTCAAGTGCAAAGAAAAAGATCTTCTCCAATAATATACTAAGCCACGTAAATTCAGAAGCAAAAACAGCACATTTTGAAGTATTTTTTCTCCTTCTGGTTGGTTCCAACGCGAAATCGACCCAACAAGATCGTGCACCGCGTTCGAAATAATCTTGAGAGAAGAGGAGGCCATTTAGAAGATGTAATTGAGGTAACAGATGCACTTAAACGTTAACAGAAGCAACAGAAGCATAACAAAAAATATTTCACAGCAGAGGAACATCAATTTGATTGCAAATGTCTTTGAACTGAATGGCCAAATATGGGTGGCAAGCAAATAATATATACAACAAACCACATCGCACATAACGCTTTACCTCAACCACTTGACCAATTGTATTCTTGACGGATTTTTTGTAACTCATAAATAATTATTGCACATGAAACCCGGTTAGTATCGCCGGCCACTGTTTTATGTAGAGGATTTACCTCGGCCATGGAAAAAGTGCTACGACTGTAGTGTGAGAAAAAACAAAAAACCACAACCGTCAGCTATGTCATCATCCCATCGCTCATATTGCATCACGCCGCAAGAGTTGGGCTTGATTGTGGGGTAGGATGTTGCATATTTATTGCTCCCATCTCCAACCAATACGGCCATCGAAAGTGGAAAACCGCGTAGGGACCTACAATGCGTGGCGTAAAAAAACAGCGACCCCTTTTGGTTGAAACGAAAAAGAGAAACAAGATATTGTGCACCAACCTCAACTAACTGGCCCATTGATTGATCGTAAATTTTACATTAAACACATGAAACATAAATTTTAATACCACTGCCAACAGACGGAGCAGATTTACTCGGGTCTTTCGTGAGTTTCGATTGTGCCGGCTGCTGTTACTGCTACTGCCATCTTGCATGCATCTTGATCCGACGTAATTTTCCACCGTGTTACAAATCGCGTATTCCGTTTGCTGCCATTCACGCATCAGTTTTTCGCCCCATTTTCTTTTCCTATCTGGTGGACTGTAAGTAACCGTTCAGCTTTCTGACTCTGAGGAATTTGTGCGATGAAATAATCTCCTTCGATTGGTTTAAAGGATGAAAATATGAAAAATTCTCGCTACAACGTATTTTACGGGAGTCTATCCATGGTTTCGACTGATCAATGGTTCGGATTGTCCATGCCCTTACATGCATCGCTTAATATATATCCTACAATCTACGGGTTGTAGGAGTGCTTCAACTTTTTTTGTGTTGATGTTTGGCATTTTTTTTTAATTTGACGCAACCATTTTGTAGGAGTAATAATGTGGCGAAAGGATCGAAACAGTAAACCAACAGAAAAATAAAATAACGTAGTTGACGACTCGCTGCGTGAGCTCAAAGTTAAAAAAATGTATTTTGTAAATAGTAAAGAAAATCTTTTAAAAGAGTGAGCTTTACATTTTAGTTACATACGACACGGTTAAGCAAGAGTAGTTTTTTCACCTTCGACGTTACAGGCTACCAATAGGACAGACGGTACTATGCTGTATTATGTGTTAATGTTAATCGTCAAGGAAGGTATGGTATGATCGTCAAGGTGTATGTGTATGATTGTGTATGTTTGTTTTCTTGCTCTTTTGGCTTTTGGTTTTTGGCTGAGAAATTATGATTCAAATGACTCGAATTCAGCTATCGCTTAGGTAAAAAAACGCATTAATTAGATGTAAGAGTTGGAGCTCTAATTATTTCTTCCTTGGTAGTGCGTAGCTGTTTGGTCCGAAAACAGGGTACAGTGACAGTCTATTTTCAGGCCAGCAGTCAGTGGCAGCTGTTGAAATAAATCACCCTCCACCTTCCGGGCTGCTGATCGATTTCGTAAGATGGGAACCGTCACCAATGTAGCAGCCATACCATTGACCCAAACCAGACCGATGGCAATGCGGAGGGAAAACCTTGGGAAAGTTCAACGTAATACACAGCTGGTCGGTGGAATTCCGTCCGGCAAGAATGTTCACATGGTAAGCAGAAGGCTTTGATCCTGGCTTGAGACCATAAAATATTCGCCATTAGGAGGTGACTTGTTTTTCATTAAGTTTCGATTATGTAAAGGGGCAGGTAGCGATTTTTACGACCCTACGTGCGCGTAAGCTTGGGGTGGTTTTCTTTGACCAGATCAATTTGGATACATTTACTGTTCAGAGCCAAGTGATAGCCCTTTGCTGATAAGACAAAGAAAAGGTACAAAAATATTTTACGACCAAATTCAAAATCAAATCGTTAAAACAGAATGCGAGTGTATAGACAGGAAATTAGGAAAGCACTTTTCAAGGTTAGCGAGAAACCTCATCCAATATAAGTGTGCAGTACTAAAACGGTATGCATAAACTTGCATAAGCTCCTTAAGGGAGTACACTTTTACACTTTTGAGCTCGACGTTAGAAGATTCCAAGCAAAAGCAGGAAGCAACACAAGTGCATCCCCACGTTGCGGATGAATCGTGCCTTGCTATGTTTTAAGGTGCACAAAAGGTGTATTACCCAATCTCGGCATCGTCCTACCGAAAGGCGCCCTCAACCAACAGGGCTTCTTCTTGTGCGGCAAGCGGCTAGGCAAAGAGGGTAGCGTGCAAATTGAAAAAACTCGGCTTGCCAAAAGCTCGATTGTATTTATGCACCTCCTGGACGTTGCCAGTCAGTATGGTGTGTATAAGGAAGGAAGCATTTTCAATGTCCACACCTCGTTGGTGTTTGCTTTCCGTGACAGGTTTATTTATTTAATAATCACTGCAGCATGGAATGGTGCGGAATTTCTCCCATCTGAGAGCTTTGCTCGACATCACATTACAAATTTAGTGCACAGTGCACATAGAGTTTCTCCTAGCACCGCCTTCACCATAAGCTAATGGATGGATGTGGCGTACTCTCCAAGGATTATGTGATGGGCTAAAAACGATAAATCTATGGAATAAGCTCAGAGCAACTGGAGGAAATAGAGCGTACGTGAAAGAAGAAGGAAAAACACACTATGAAGTACTTTTAACACCTGGAAAAAATATTTTGCAGAAATTAAAAGATCATGCAGAGTAAACGAAGAACGGTAAAGAAAAACGGACAAGAACTGTAAAGCATTCAAATCACACAGCATCCAAACTGGGATGGACGTGTAACAATAAGTGTGGGGCGTAAGGAAAGATAAAGCAAAATCGACGATCAGCTAACGTTCGCACGAAAAAAATTGATGGCTATAGGAAGGACGTAAAACTAAATTTAAAAACTGGTATATTTTGCAAAGCTTGCTATCTTGAGACGTGCGAGCGAGTTGGTGTACTGAAAGCCTTTGTAAGAAAAAGGAAAATCTATGAAAAAAACATCTTAAAAAGCAGATCCCGGTACAATGGTAGCAAAACATGGGCAAACAGGAAACAGGAACGAGAAGAAAATGCACAATCACCTTGTGTTTCAGGAATACGGCTGATGTGATCACGTCAAGACATTCATCACTTTCTTCCTCCAATCGATCGTGGCCTGGCAATCTGGGGATTCATTGGCAACGGATGAAGATCCCTTGGAGCAGGAACAAATGTACTTTTCTTAACGCACACCAGTTAATATTGGCCAATCCGTTCGTTTCCCGACACTTTCAGATTTGTACGACTGTCGAACTGTTTATTGATCATACTACTCGTCAATCATAGCCTAGTTGGCTAGCAGTGAACCTTCCACTTATCAATACGGCATACCACGTGGACGGGTCTGTCGGCCGTTGTTACTATACTGCTTTCGTCTTCAACAACAACACAACCGTGCACTGTTTGGTTGGCTGAGGTTCCGAATTCCGGGCAGATGTGCGGAAAATGTGTTACATTCAGCCTTCCCGTTTCGCACTACGGTTTGATCAACATGTGAGAAACCACACGGCTCACCTGTTCGACAGAAACCTCTTGTATCGCTTTTGTTCCTGATACGATTTTCGTTAGTGCCACTGTGTTTGTAGATTTTTTTGTTACCGTTCTTGGTGCCCTGGCCAACAGTGGCCAAGGTATTTAGTTTCCTCGAGCACAGACTTTACGACGATGGTAGCTGTACGATGTTGGATGAGGATGAGTTTGCGATTAGCTACGATTAGAAGTGAGTAATTAAAAGAGCAGAATTGCTGCCGCTGATGCTGGAGGTTATTTTTAAACTTTTTTTGTGCTTAAAGCGTATCTGTGTATCCGCTGTGGGGAAGCACGTCCCGTACGTCACTCGGATTTCAGCAACACCCCGCGATTGCTATCCACCTCTTGAAATTGTTGGCGATCAGCTCTCGTACGCGGAGCAAGAATACCAGGATCGGATAGCTGAGGGGTAGGGCCGTAGAATAATTAGAAATAGGGGTCGTTGAGCTGAGCCGATGGTCAACGCAATAGTGTAGCATCTATTAACGAAATAATACTGGCTTGCACGATAAACCCGCTCCGGATGTGAATACGTCCGCGAGTGCGCTTTGTACGGGGTGCATGATGTGTGCCCTTTTATCAAAGAGGTGGGAAATTGGCTCTCCCATCTTCATCAAGGTATGGAACAGTGAAGAACGACTGTGGAGTCAGGCATGAAACAAGTGTATTGGAGCCGGTATAGTCAGTGGAACCACCATTCTTAGACATGTTAGATCGCAAAAGTGTATATTTAGGATGAGACCGACCGGTATTTTCACCGTGTTGTGGTGTTGCTGCTCTCCCCCTTGCTCTGGACCGGAGGAGTCCGTCGCTAATAAAGGGTTATTTTTAGCGAAAAGACATGAAGAGCGCGCTTCGGACAAGCTAGACTCGACTGGATGGCTGGTGGGGCCATGTCGGGGATGAACCAAAAGACAGGACAACATCACACAGCCCCCGGGAAAACGTGTGAGCCTATTAGAAAGCAAACCGGGGACCAGATAGTATAGCAAGGCTGTTGGCAACGGAATGAAGATAAGGTGCGGCCGAATTCAAGGCAAATTCATGCTAGCTCGGAAGGACTAACGTACGTATGATCGCTACACGCTAAACGTCACCGATTAACACTGTAACTGCCGTTCATTTGATCTAGTTTCTCTCAAATGGAGCACCGGGTGTTATGTGTATTTGCGTGAGAGTGGGGATATAGGAAAATGCCTTTTAGTGTCACATGCTGTCTATGGCTGCCGTTAATTCAATGAAGTACCACATCGGTCGTTTACAGAATTGCATCTCACTAGAGAAGAGGCCGCGGTTCAAAGTGGAAAGTAATTGCAAAGTCATAGCGCCGTTCTAATGAGATTGTTTAGATACTTGATGAAAGTAACAATAAACCAAGGGTTTTGTTCGTAATTTAATCACTACCTAGAGAGCTTAGAAGAGCTCATACGTGTGATTTGTTTGTTGATCAGCAGCAAATGATTACAGTGAGGTTTCTGACGACAGCATTGCATTTCAGAAGTGTTTTATTTTGTGTTTTGAAAAGCCACCTTCACAAAATAGCGGTAAGAGCCAGAAATAACAAACAGTGTGCATTATTGTTGAATAATGCGTAATGACGCAGAGACAACAGTCACCGCACAAAGAATCTATCTATCTTGCCTTGGAAGACGCAATGAATATTTAACAACAACAGTGACTCCGGCGCCGAACCGAATCCGGTGCACACAAATGAGAACAAATGGACGTTCCGTATCAGGTTTCAATTCGTAAGTAAATCAGTGATGGATCGGCTCACGTTGAACGGTTCACAAATAATAACGGTCTGGCTAGGGCGATCGAACCATGTTCCCGGGGCGACAGTCCGTCGGGGTGGTTTGGTTGGCAGAAGAATCTTTAATGGTTTGCATTTGATCAGCACCGTTCCATTCGAATGGGTGTCGGTTGGTTGGTATGTACATCGCAGGGGACCGTCGTCCCGTGCAACGGTACCGCTCTGCTATCGGATATGATTGAAGGCCATCAATAATCCATCGCAAAATGCATATCGTGACGGACGTGATTAGCGGCACAGAAAATGTCATTTGGTACACGTAGCGTTCCGCTCTGTCTGTGGGTCTGCCAGTGCTACCGAACCGAACTATGGTTGGAAATGCGTCAGTCAAGATTTCACAGGAACGCTTTTGAGTCTAAGGCACAACTGCCGCGCGGTACGTTTTGTATAGAGTTTTGCAATGTATGATGCGATAGTACATAGTGAAGATGGTAATATTAAGTATGAGACAATAAATTATGAAAACAGAAGGGTTACAGAAATCAATCTCCAAGAACTAGGTGTACGAAGAAAGGCGATGGAGAAGCCTGGTGTTTTGTAGAAGACAACGAAACTGTTGCAACAATGTGTGGAGAAACTTTGATTAAGAATACTTTATTTTAGAACTATGCTAGTAATGGGAAGGCACTGATTCTTGTAGGATGTTACGTGAGAGTAAACACAATATGCACAACTACCAAGCAATGTTAGCAAATTATTAGCAATCTACAACACATATACACACGATAAAACTAGACTACGTATAACATAATAGGAGTGCGAAATTACCAGAGTAATTATCATAAATTCCACACACTATTCAATCTTTTGGAAACACTTTCGAAACTCATGCCGCAGACGGGGCACAATGGGGAATAGCGTAATTGGAACGCCGGCCGTATCTCAGCGCGTTTTGAATGCCAAAAGAGGGCTTTGCTTCCTTTTAGCGGATGTTTATCTGCTTGGGCAAATTTCCGAACGATTTTATCAACCGCGTAGTACACAGCACATGAAACGACACAAACAGCATTAAATCACACTTTCACTTTCGCATTTCACGCACCTTGTAGGACGTATTTATTTCCTTGGTACCACTGCCATTGTTTACTATGGCCTCACTCATCGCACCACTACGGTCTCGCGTTCTAATCACGCAATCCAAAAGGACCCCGGCGAACAAAGATTGTAGTGGAATCCTGTTATAATCGTTGGGAGGATATTCAGTTGTTTGTCACGAAAATATATGCTTGCCGCTAGGTTTTGCGAACCGGGCACACCTCAAGGGCGGTGCGTTATTGAACGAAAAAATAAGAAAATAATGCGACTCCGCTTGAGATGGTGAGGCAGTACCACAGACCCGTAAATGGCACCGTTATCAAGCCGCCTTTCCTTGCTATCGTTCGTGGCCTGTGGGAAAGGCAATACAACTTTCCATTGCTCGCACTTTGACCGTAAAAGTAAAAGCCGTCGGAACTTTTTCCAACAGCTCGTTTCTGGTATGGTCAGCAAACAATTGAGCTGTTTTCGGGGGGGTAAAAGCTACTAGCACCTTTGGGTCGTGGTCGTTTGGGTATTTACCCTCAGTAAAAGCACCGGAAAGCTCTCAACCCCCACTACCAAGTATTGACAGCCGATTCGATTAGAGCGAGGGCTTTTCGGGTCGAGATCTTTTAATGGTGGTGCGATAAAAAAATGTATGTTTTCTTTTTGTAGCTATTGTGGTAGCCGAACACCAATACACTTCTATGCGGTTTAGGATGCCGATCGAACCTTAACAATTTAACACATTTCACACGAACGAACTACAACACTAGGTACACAGCACTCGCGCACTCATCCACTTGAGAGCAATTTGGTAATGTTTCCTCTTTCTGAAAACAAACAAAAATTTGTGTGAGGTATTGAGACGGTACTGAAACAAGCTTGAGATATTGTGGATTGCTGGGTGTACGAAAGGCTAGTTACACTTCTGTTTTCAAACATTTGTTTAAAACGTACACAGCACATTCTTCGATGACATATGTAAGAAGTTTGACAGTGACAAGGCAAGTGGGCTGCAGACTCACTGCAAACGTTCGAGAAGACTTGGCTCCTCAAAGCTACCAAAGCGTAATTATTCGCTACAATTCTATCGTGGACAATGGCAGTACAAGCATATTTCAGGGCTGGGCGTAAGATAGTTTTTTTTTTGTAATTTTCGTGACTGCACTACCTACAACGCTCTCGCTTATCGGTGTTTTCTCTTACACGTACACTCTCTATTCACACATATATCCGTCTTGAAGTAAGGAAAGGAAGTTTCGCTCACATCGTACATCGTACCAGAGATCATTTCCCACTCAAATTCTAACCATAAAAAACGTTTTGTCCATATAAAACATACAATTCGCACATACACATAGCCTTGTGCACAAATTTATTGGCCGGAAAAAACATCGTTGGCTGGATAATTTAGCACCATTTTTACACGATGGACCGCTGCTGTTGGAGACGATGATGATAATGGTTCTGTGTGTGATGCTGCATTTTCTCCTTACTCTCACTACATGCAAGCACCAACACAAGGAAAAACAACGCAGAGCACCAGACCGTGTATCGGTGGTGATAGGAGAAGCTGATAAGAGCGGATTCAACACGGATGAAGTAAGTAAAAGGACACACGGTTGCAGCCTCGTTGCTGAGACTTAACAGCTCTGAGGAAACTTCTTTGTTAAACTATCTAAGCATAGAAGTCTCATTCAATGTGAATCAGAAGGATATATTTTCACAGTCTTCTCCCTAACACGTACTGTCTAATTCTGATACAGCTGTAATACAAACTGCTCTATTTTATTAGACACTCGAGAGTACGCCGTGCACGCACGGTCCGACACCGAAGCTCACCGAACGCTGAATACAGACTAACGTAGCGACGAATGAGCGTAGTAAGTAAAACAGACGGCAAGTTCACGCTCACTAAACGACTTGGGACCATCGCTCTCTTTCCTGGTAAGTAATTCGAGCATGAAAACGATGTGTCGTGCATTTTGTGGAGAGGAAAATTCAATAGTTGTGTTCAACGGCTGTGTTTGAAAATGCTCCTGACACTCTGAGAGAGCGAATTGCCGCTCCTGTGTTAATTAGACAAGGATAAGACATGCGTGAGAGCACGTTAGGAAAGAGATGGAGTTTAGAGTAGGAAAATGCGATGAGAGTACGATGTGATGCGAGAATGTGGATGAGCAAGTAAATACAGGAACAATGTTCTCCGTTCGTTAACTTTGGAAACAAATAAAAATATCATACAATGTCGTAAGCTGTACGTCTTGAGAGTTTCCATTGTAAATGAAAATTGTATTGCATGTTGTTTGTATGTTCAATCTCTTTAAATTCAGTTCGATTATTTCAAACGTGTCCTTTGCTACGTTATTTTAAGACGTGATATCAATGAAATATTGTAAGTTTATCATACTCATCTCAATTCTCCCTCACCGGCTTTGCTATTCTGTTGATAATGAACGGCGTAAACGCACATGATCAGATTTTTCTCACGAAGCTAAGAAAGAGAGCCTGTTCAATATGGACACATTCTCAGTAAAGTTATATATGGTGGCATTGCTTGCGCATGTATTGTACAGTAGCAGCAGGAGACATGCATTAGTAAATGTGGAATGAACTACCACAGCTTCAATGTGTGTGTCTATCCACGCGAGGAAGGAAAACATAGCAAAAATGCTTGAAATAAGTTAGCATAAGTCGGCGACAGGTGGTATCTGACTGTCAAACTGAGAGATATTTACGATTCCAGCATTCGAGCACATCTTAAATCGAGTTGCTACGGTTGAATATCATTCGAGCAGCGGTTACCTATATGTATTTTGGAATGCACTACGATCGTTTTTTCAGGTATCTCTATCTGAGTATTTGTTACACTTAAGTTAAAGATAGCTGAAATCAAAAGTTAATTACAATTGTACTTGTGCCTATAACGGTTTTAAGAACGGACACACGGTGACTCAACTGATCCGTGAATGGTACATGGATTACGTGCAAAACTAAATATTTTATTTGCAATACCTCATTTCACCGATGCCCTTTTGAAAGCACGGTAGGGCGAACGTTAAGCTCGTCCTTGGTATGGCTTTTTTCGGCAGTTTCAAAGGTTTCAAAGGCCCCGACAAGGTTTTTCCCGTTGGGAATGGGGTTTGGCAGGGGCTCACGAAACTCGGTTCATGCTTTGACTGATCAGTTAGGGTGCTGCAAGCCACCAATGAGATGGATTTGACCGCAAGCCTATTCCACTGGGTAAAGAAGGGAAGGTTTTGGGTGCGTTGAATTATGAAAAATTCCATAACGACCCACCGGAACGTTTCATAGCGCCTAAGACCGAATGGTACAATCACGCAAGGTCACTGTGGTATCAGTTTGTGAGTAAATTTTTGATATACCTTAGTGTCCAAATTTGAGCATGCTGCACCTGCTCTAAAATACATTAAAACAAAAACATAAGTTGAACACGCAAAGTAAGCGTCGTAATGGTAACATGTTTGTAAAATGCTGTAATCGCTGGACGATTGGCATTTACGTTTTATTTGGTTTGCGTTACCATACCATACCACAAATAAAAATAATAAAACGCATGCTCAAGTAGAATGATCTCAGCGATGTGAAGATGAGAACGACTCATTCATGTTAACTCAGTGTCTTCTTTTGTTTTCAGTATTATTACTCAGTTCATGGCCTAATCAGGTGAACGAGAAAGGGATAAAAAATCATGTGTAATATAGAATAATAAATTCAGCAAATATTAACAGTGACAGCTGTGTAGGACTTACTTAGCGCCATTAAGGTGACCAAGGCGTTTGGATGACCCGCTGTGACAGAATGTCAGTGGCGGGAAAACTGGACATTTTTTGCCATATGGAAGTAGCGTGTTGATTCGGCAAATGTTACCAAATAATGTGTACATGAGCAGGAGTTGCAGTGAGAACACCAAAGAGAATTATTGTTTTGTGAGTTTCAACCCACTGCTATGAAAAGATAATCTAGCTTTCTAGTGATATAAATGAAATAAACGGTTTAACATTTTTAAGATATTTTTTGTCTTAAAAATTTATCATGGCCAGAAAAAATATCTAGAAAACTAGTAAAAGAATTCATAAAATGAGATAAGATAAGCTGATATCAGGATTTGTCTTTGTCATATGATCAGCTTAAAACAAAAAAAAAAAACAATTATCTGTAACGTAGAAGCTTGTCGATTCTAATAAATAAAATTTGTTTTTTGTTTGTTTATTTGTTTCATGAAAAAGTGTATGACCATCCAGTCGGCCTAAACACTATCTTAGGTTTAACTTTGATTAATGTTGAATTGATTTATGATTAACAATATCAACAGCAATTATTATTTTCACTTTTTTTATATTAATAATAAGAAAAATAAAAATAAAAATATTAATTATAATATTATTATTATTATTATTATTATTATAAAATTAATTAAAATTGGCAAAAAATATTACGCGCATTTTCAATTTACTCGATAAGTTGTTTATATCCAAATAAACATACAAAAGTTGCTGCAAGTTTTTATTATGATCTGTATGCTGTTCTGAACGCATGACAATGAATTGTTCATTATCTGCCTGTTTTATCAGAAAAATCAATGCTAATTGTAATCGCGTTGCTCGTTACCTTGCCGTCTTTATTTGGTTCTTTGGCTAAAGCTTTGAAACAATAGCTCAACAAAGCTAACTGGCTGAGATCAGGGCTAGGGCCATGGAATGATCGATTTCCAATATCATCGGAATGGTTGGCATTTCCTATTCCTGATCACGCTTTGTCCTTGAATAGCCCTACCTAATGGTAGCCTAGATTGGGAAGAAAACGAGCAACGAAGTTAGAGTAATGGCTTTGTGGAGCACTTTTCGCGTGCTAAGGTAAATATGGTCATGTATTTTGTCCCTTTTCTGTGAGTAGGTGCTTCTGTACGTAATGTATACCCCTCATTTGAAGCAACTTACGATTGAAATGTATCGACAATCACGTTCTCTGGCGAACGAAGAATGTGACGAATTCGTCGCCAAGCGGACATGGTGAAATGCCAACCGCAAACGATGCGATTCGACACGGAATGTCTGTAACATCATTAATCATGCACAGGAAATGATTTCAAATGGAAATACCAATCGAAGGGAGAGTTAAAGGTGTGTGTGACAACATAGTGTTGGGACTACATTTAAGGTTGAAAGAGTTTCATCGGTGTTAGGACAATGAAGATATGTTGTGGAGTGAGTATTGAGTGGTAGTTCAATAATCCATACTCAACCAATACATATGTTTCAACTTCCCATAATATCGAAAATAAATATTTGAAATCATGAACAATTAACATTTAACATAATTAATGAGATAGAGGTCTAATGACACAAATGGCTTTAATTATTGATATACATTTAGAAACGCTCACTACTACAATACGGAGCATCGCTTCCCCATAATTGCCATCGTAGACTTTGGTACAAATGTAAGATAATCTTACGATGGTGGAACCATTGTGCCGTTTTTTGTGTGTTAATATCCTCGCGTAACAAGTTTAAATCATTGCAGTGACTTCCTCGTTATACAAAAATCATTTTATACGGAAATCTGTTTTACAGTCAAGTGGCTTACGTAGTAAACTTGGCTATAAATCTCAAACAATGCATCAATAAAGTGCACTTTTTTATCAATATGAAAATAAAAAATAAAATCATCATAGGTATTTACAACAAATAGTTTGTTCATTAACCAGAATTTTATCTCACATTTTTCACATCATTTATTTTCACAACGTCTACATATACATTAAGTCATTTGTTTTGCCGAGTAGGAAAATGCTGTTACGTATTTTTAATAGAAATCCAATTGTTTTTGTATTCAGTTGCATTTAAAATTAGCATGATAACTTGAAAAGGCGTTTTCATGTGGCCGTATCGCTTATGTTAATCCTATACAATCAAAATTTATCAGATCCAAAGACAAGTTCTATCGATTGGATTTAAATTGGTGTGCATTTCGATGATTTGTCATGCTTATCCTTACTAAGCCACAGTTGATCCTTGTTTTATGATAATTTGATAAGACCGTTTAATCTGCATACAAGTTTTTCCACCACCTTAATGTGATGCCTTCTCTACATTGCAGATGCACTTTCACAAAACAGATTTTAGAATTCACTTGTGTCGTGCTTACCCTCCTCCATCCGTCGCAAATGTGCACTTGTGGTTTTTGTAACACAGTGGAATAGCAGTTGAATCACTAAAGCAAAATTGAATTCGACACCTTCGCTGAACTACCGAGATTTAGCTGCTTGGCTTCGAAGTAGAAACTTACCGCCACGGCAGACTCGAAAGGACGTGTGACCGTGTTTCTATCTAAAATTCATAAGCTTCAGAACACCGGGAAAAAGTTCTAAGTCCTTTCACTCTTTTCTTTATTTATGAGCTCAGATTTAAAATGGACGAGATGTTGCTCGTAATACTGGTGAGCGAAGCGATACTTGAAGCGCATCCATGGGTCTTATTCAAACCGCAGTTTCGCTTTGACCGCGCGGGGTTGAAAACCATTTTAATCCATGTCTTGCAAACTGATGAGCAATATCTTCGTGATCGTTTTTTACGAGATTTCTTGTGTGAAACCGTGATGCTAACAAAGGTATCAATTAATAAAACTGTGGAAAAGCAGATCCCAAGGTGCACTTTCTTCTCGCTGCGGAAGACAGGAATAAACAGCGGGTTTTATACCCGATAGGAGCGAACGCTCTAAAGAAATTAGTCACGATCACAAAGTTTGTCCTTGGCTATCTAATGCTGATGCTGCCGTCTTCTTGCGTATCAAAAAAGTGTTTGAAACGGGTATAGAAACGGAACTGCGCATCGATACACTTCGATACACTCACCTATTGATGTGACGGCGTATCGATGTAGTGCAATGGGTCAACCCGTATTTCTTCATCGTGCGTTCGAGCATGAGTCGACGAAGGAACTAGTGGTGGTTGTGGCAAGACGGTAAAGCGAGCTGCAAATTGCATCAGTAGATTAATTTTGAACTTTGTTTCGATTTTTATCCTTCCCGTTCGGGTGATAGCAGTGGAGGAAAGTTTTTTAATCAAATTCATCACCCAGACCCGTCGTATAGAGTTTGTGACTGACATTAAAGCTCGCAGTGTTTCTAACATTGTGCTTCGGTTGAGCACTGGGGCGTGGAATTCATAATTATAGTACACTTTTGAATGCAATGGTTCAACGATTCGTTGAGGAATCTAGCAAAGTGGAATAATCAATCCACTATGGTTATCGACTACCGTGGAGAAGAAGAAGTTATCAATAAGTGCAGGGTAAAATTATAGCCTCCTCGACCCAAAACGTTTTTTGACAGATAAATTATGCCAGCATCTAGCTTCAACCCGCCACCGCTAGACAAAAATTACACTACGGAGTACGATCAATGTAGCCCGGCCTTGAGGTATTTTGTAATTGTAAGAAATACGGTTTTAAAATTTAATGTTTTGAGCAGTTGTAAAATAATATCTATGCATCTGCAAAATCAGTTCTTATGTTACATATACGAAAATGTACTCATAGTACATACAAGAAGCGTAATGCAAAATGTCCAAAATAATCAAATATTACTTAAAATATTAGTTTGCTACTCATGTATTTATTAACATAGTAGTCGGTCAGACTAATCGAGGGTTCAATTCTCAATTGTACCGAAGATGATTATGCAGCTTCAGGTAGTGCATGCAAATGTGCAAATGAACATGACTGATTATTCTACTTTTAGGAGCATATCTGAGTGCTTATAAATTCAGCAAGAACGCGTCGGATGGGTTCAAATGATATTTGAAATCTTATTGAAGACTATCTGTTGTGACAACTGCGTTTGTTTACGTTGGCGAAACCCCACAACTTCTATTGATCGTGCGAATTTATAGGGTTCTGCGATAAAGGTCGACGGAGGGATACAGTGCACTCCATTTTGCAACGACGGTAGTGATGGCGGTGGAGAGAAAAGGGATAAATAGCCCCGAAATACGCGCCCTCGAGCTCTTTGTACGCCACAACACCAGAAGAGAGGAATAAAGACTAAATTTGTGATTTTTTTTTCTTCCCAGTAAATATCTACATTTTCTCCTATTCTTTTGGTATTTCGCAACATTTCACAAATTTACTTTCACTGTACGGGATTTCACTCGGTTATTCGTTAACTACACTAGCGTATGTGAATCTTCACCAAAGTGTTACGCAGAAATCGCACTGAAGACACTTATAAATCTCTTCGTTGAGAGTCTAGTGATACACCGTGCGGTTGAAAAAAGTGTCGTGTAACGATCCGTCGTCGAAATCGTAAAAAATATACGCGCGTGGAACAACCGTGTATAAGTCTCACCGTTGGGAGCAGCACAAATTCGCGAGTGACCCTTTTCGACAGGCAGTGAAAACCCGTGGTTGCGGAAAATGGATGCACGAGCAGAACAGGACGCAAGCTGTGAAGTGGTAGAGCCACAGCAGCAGCTAGGCGAAATGTCCGACATTTCCCCGGGAAGGCGCGTGAGCGTCGTGGAAGATGCGGCAAAAGATGAGGCAGCCTCCCAATCCGCGAGTTTATCCCACGGCATGGAGGTTAAGAAGAAGCGCCTCGAAATCCTAAGGAGGAAATTTGAGGTGGAAAAGGCTCAGAAGGAGCTGGAGCTCCAGCTCTGCGAACTGGAGCTGGAAGAAGAGATTTCTGACCACCACAGTCGGATGAGCGAATACGCAGAAAAGACGGAGATCTGGATGCGAGAAACAGATCACGTAGGAGCCACTGCTACTGCTTATCGCGATGGCGGCGACCGCTTGAGTTGTTCAACACCGACTCCGGTTGGAATCGGACCGACAACGGTAGGTGCAACGCGGGTAGCTACAGCAGCAGCAGTCGCATCACAACGGAGTGATGGCGCGATGGCGAAAGCGGATCGAGGTCATCAACCCTCAACTCCGACGTCGGCTAGCGTCCCTCCGGATTACGACCGGACCATGGCGGTAGAACAAGCCGCTGCAATGGAACGTGAGTATACGCAGTGGAGACGTGCGGTAGAGGACTCCATTAAGGTGCACCGCACCAAATATTTTGGCCAGTCATGTGGGGCTGGAGCAGTGGCGATGGCGGCACCATGTAGTGCCAACTCCACGGTTAAGCAACTACCCTCTATACAGAGCGCATTTGTCGATGCATCCTTGACGCCAAGCCAAAAGGCGGCGCGGGAAAATACCCCCAAGGAGCTTCCTATATTTTCCGGGACGGTAGAGCAATGGCCGTTATTCATAACAGCGTATGACCGATCCACGGCGGCGTGCGGTTTCACCGATGAGGAGAACCTGATTCGCCTCCAACGAGCACTTAAGGGACCGGCATTGGAGTCCGTGGACCATCTCCTATTGCTACCTGACGGTTTGGCGGATGTTTTAGACATCCTACGGTCGGAGTATGGCCGGCCAGATCTGATAGTGGACAGTTTAGTGGAAAAAGTTAGAAGGCTGCCACCAGTTAGATCGGAGCGGTTAGAGTCACTGGCAATCTTCGGGAAGGCGGTGCGCAAAATGTGTGCAACAGTAAAAGCTTCCGGACTAAAAGAGTACGATTGTAATGTGACACTGCTGAAAGAACTTGTTGCAAAACTACCAGCAGAAAGACGCCTAGAGTGGGCACGTCACAAGGTGAAATTACCAAGAAAGTCCGTCGTAGAGTTTGGAAAGTGGTTCACAGAGATAGCGATTGCCGCGAGCACGGAAGTAAACCCTTTCGAAAGGAATCTCCACGTTGAACAATCACGATCACAGCCAGCTCGAAAACCACCAATGCACAACCATCACTTGAATGTTCACGTCACCAGGACATGTAAACTTTGTCACGACTCGTGCCGCACACTGACTGATTGTGCCAGGTTTCGTGAACTCACGATCCGAGAACGCCGTGCGTATGTAAACAAACATGGCTTGTGTAGCACCTGCCTCGGAACACACAGGGGTGCATGTTTCGTGAGGACACGTTGCCAAAGAGAGAGCTGCCAGGAAAACCATCATACACTACTTCACTGTGAAGATGAAACACCAAGATCGAGCAATAGCACGCAACACTCGGTAAACACTCACTTCATCACTAACACTAACACGCTTTTCCGATATGTTCCCATAATAGTGCACGGCGAGAAGGGCTCGGTAAAGACCTTCGCGTTCCTTGATGAAGGTTCATCGGCAACATTCGTTGATCGTGAGCTGATAGACGAGCTGGGTATGGACGGTAAATTGCACCCAGTCAGTTTGAAGTGGACTGATAACACGACCCGCAACGAAGTCAGCTCTTTGGAGTTATCGCTGCGAGTATCGGGTATAAGCAAAGGTGCTTTGATATACAACCTGCCAACGGTGCATACCCTGAAAAAACTCGAACTTCCAGCGCAGACGCTGTCGGTTCAAAAGTTGAGCGAGGAGTATCCGCACCTCAAAGGGCTTAAAGTCTCGTCCTACAGCGGAATAGTGCCGCGCATCATTATCGGCATGGATAATGTTTACCTAGGGAAGCCGTCGCGATGCATCGAGGGTGACATACATGAACCGATCGCGGTTAAGACCAGGCTAGGATGGACGGTGTTTGGTCCTTGTTTCTCAAATGCCCTTGTTGCTGATGTCGCAAGCAATGACCGCCATGGCGGCATCTGCAAACGTAAAGGAAATAAGGTCACGGATAACTCTATACAGAAATACTTCCCGTGCGATACGAAAGGAATCGAAACAAAACGGGAACAAGGTGTCCGTCCGCACTTCGCAACACTGCAGCAAATTTGCCCCAGCCAAACATTGTTCCGGAGGGACAATGAACTACAGCTTCCTTGCAACCGCGAGACAAGGGCAGTGATACTTAAACGGGATGGAAAAGCAAATGGTGGTAAGAAACGGGTAAGGGGTTGGATTTCTGGCGGTTGGAATTGTGCAAGCTATGCACTTTCTTACACAGTAATATTAATCCGCGGGTTGCTAGAGCTGTTTGGAGCGCTTTCTCGTTTCTTTAAAGATCCATTGCAGGTCCGTTTACTATTTCCGTCACTTCACGACAGCGTCGACGACAGCAAACTGGCGGAAAACCGAAATGATTCGTCGCTGGTAGTGTGGTTTTCCCCGGACGATCTAAAAGTGAAGGTGGGAACGATATGGACCAGATGGATAAAAAGCACCACGCTCCCGTACAGCCGTATACGTATACAATACCTGCCAGAACAGTGGAGCGAGACAGGAGTAGCGAGAGAGGGAACTGTATCGGCGCAGCCGACGGGACTAAAACCCGAGTTTGACTGTATTAAGCAGTCCAGTCGCAATCTAGCGATCAGATTACGAGGGGACCAATTTATTTAGAACACCTGGGGAAAAGACAATGTAAAATATGCACAATTCTAGTCGCGTTTAACAATAGAACCGCGTGGCTAAATGACAGTAGCAGGCGTTACGATCAGGAAGACAGAAAACAAACGTTAGGGAAGTGTAACGCTTGTGAGCGTCGCACTGGTGGGGAGAATGTTGTGACAACTGCGTTTGTTTACGTTGGCGAAACCCCACAACTTCTATTGATCGTGCGAATTTATAGGGTTCTGCGATAAAGGTCGACGGAGGGATACAGTGCACTCCATTTTGCAACGACGGTAGTGATGGCGGTGGAGAGAAAAGGGATAAATAGCCCCGAAATACGCGCCCTCGAGCTCTTTGTACGCCACAACACCAGAAGAGAGGAATAAAGACTAAATTTGTGATTTTTTTTTCTTCCCAGTAAATATCTACATTTTCTCCTATTCTTTTGGTATTTCGCAACACTATCTGTATACCAAATAAATAGATTTAAGGAAAAACAAGTTACAACATGAGTCGTCCTCATTAATCGACTGCGTTGTAATACTTAATTTGTAATCTATAATACTAATAGTTATTTTGCAAGCGTACATAAATCCTTAAAATTACATATTATTACGTATAAAAATCCAAGAATGTTAAAAATGCAGGCAATTGTATGTCCTTAGAAAGCTTGCAAGTCTGATAAAATCAATTTAATCCATTAAAAAGGTCAACATATCTAAAGGCCGGGCTACATTGATCGTACTCGCAAGTGTAATTTTTATTTTCACTGGCGCATCTGGCGGCGACCAGCGCAAGCTAGCTGTGGGTATAATTTATGTGTCAAAATTATTCATGCTTGGTGTCTCATCAAGTTTCGACCAGACTACTTGTATGCCGTTGGAAATGTTGATAAACGTCCATAAATTGCAACAAAGTAAGCTGTTAATTGTTGTTTGTGGACAAATCGTCATTCATACAAAGCGCTGGGCAACATTTTTCCCCTTCTTCCAACATCTATCCTTCATTGGGTAAAATTATAGCCTCCTCGACCCAAAAAGTTTTTTGACAGATAAATTATGCCAGCATTTAGCTTCAACAACACCGCTAGATGAAGTACGCATTCACAAAAATTATACTATGAGTACGATCAATGTAGCCCGCCCTTAAAACAAACTGCTTTTATTCAGTCAAAATCTGCTTCAGAAAAAAAAAGAATAATTGTGCATTAATTTTTACTTTCCGACAGAATGAATTCCACAATTTCAAAAGTTCTACGACAATGAATTTTTGAGAATGATATTTATGTAATCTACTCAGAAAGAACGGCTTTGGCCGTGTTGCTAAAATGTTTACTCGATTTAATTGATGATAAATATTTGTCTCTAAATATTGCTCATGCGGTTTAAATTTGCACTACTGATTTAGCGAGAAAAGCTACATTTAACGTTACCAGATTATCATTTTTAAACTAATTTGTTAAGCCGAGTGAGCAATCACGATATCGTAACTTTGTTGTTGTACTGACATGCTAGGCTTTGAAAAACATATTTCCATATAGTGCATTATTTAAGGTGCACTGCAATTCAGTTATTGCTAACTTCTGTGCTGTAAAAATAAAATTCAAACAAATAAATAAAAAATACTTTAACTACAGCGAACAGTCGAATGTAAAATTCGAAACGAAAATTGTAACAGCTTGCTAAAGTAATGTTGTACTATCTACTACAGTATCAAAATCTCTTCTTTAGGTTGCGTAGAGAAATAATAATGAACGGCACTAGATTACTTTAAACATTGAAACTAAAGCGCTGTTAAGCTACCGAAGGGTTTAGGGAAATAGCAATTAAATTGACTCCATCGGCTACTGCTATTTTAGACTGGCACGAAATACTTGACTACCGAAACTAATCATGTGCTATACTGAATAACTATATCAGCATCAAACCTACAAATGATATATTTTATTAAAAGATGCACATAAATAGAGCTGAATCGCTGGGATGCTATCGGTTAAAGGGGGAATAGAGGGAAACTTGAAGCAAGCTCTAAGTTAGAAAGTAAACCAACTATACCGTTCTAGCGTAAGTCATCTCGTTTGTAGCCTCTGTGAAGGCACGCCTCAAGCGGGATCTCCGGCTTTGCGATAGAGTCTGAGGGCAGAGTAGCACACCCTTTCGAAGTTTCGGGTTGCAGAGTTGTTGTTGTTGTTGTTGTTGTTGTTTTGGTTGTTAATTGCAGTACACGAAGCGCGGTTAAGACAACAGTTAGCGGGGTTAGGGGGCGACGAGACGCAATACGTTGCATCGACAATGTTCAAACAGATTAGTAATACAGAGAAGCGACAACAGTAGTTCGTTAATCCCCGAGCAGTTGTTGAGTTAGATACATAAACAGTACATCGGAAAACATTCGTGAGATGCATAGTGTGATAGCGATTTGATAATGTTGTTTCAGTAGAAGCACAATCATATTTGTAGACGATGGAATATTAACACCGGAGAGTTAATTATATTAAAAGAGAGAAGGGGAAAGAGAATATAAAAAAATGAGAAAGAGAGAGAGAGAGAGAGAGAGAGAGAGAGAGAGAGAGAGAGAGAGAGAGAGAGAGAGAGAGAGAGAGAGAGAGAGAGAGAGAGAGAGAGAGAAAGGAAATATTGGTGGAAGTGTTTTTTCCTGCATCTTAGCTATTTTATTTGCTCTGATGCAAAAAATACACTTATTGCTACTCACAGTTCCTATAAATCTATTTGAAATAAGCTAAATAAACACTGCAGTATCCATGTTTTCCCAAAATATAAGCTTTTTTCACTCATCATCAAGCGTGCACTGTTTTGGAAGTAGTATTTTTGCTATTACTTACCATCAAAAGATTAATCAAGAAAAAAACAAACAAACAAAAAAGTTCTATTGCAAATTTACAACCATTTAAATTTCATGTAAGAAATGTACTATTTGCGTGTGTACTTGGCACACAACTAAGTTGTGAAAACAGATATTTACAACGCTAATGATTTGATTGTTGAATCATTTGTTTTTAATTTGCTAAACTAAAAACATGAAAATAATAGTAAAAAACATACTACCCATTATCTCGGGAACTAACAGTGTAAACGTAAAAAAAAACAACAAAAACTATAAGCTATAACCAAAAACAAACTTAATGTTGTGCTGATAATACACTTCAATCAGATACACACGCAATTTATATACAGCGTGTGTTAGCAGTGCATCTTATGAACGATCGTCGGCAAAACGACGTCGTTCGGTCAAAAGCGGGTGCACCATATTACGTATTAGCGTGTGGTTTAATTCTAAATTGTTTGGAAGCCTGGCACGAAATGCACACACCTGTTCCTTTTCGCGCCTGCGGGCAACCAGCTAATGTCAGTGGTACCAGAAGGTGGACAGCAGTAGTAGTATTAGTTGTAGTAGTAGTAGTAGTAGTAGTAGTAGTAGTAGTAGTAGAGGTAGAGGTAATGGTAATAGTAGAAATAGTAGTAATGGTAAAAGTAGTAAAATAGTACGAATTGATTCATACGTAAGCATAGACGACAGGAAAGATGATGGATGGATGTTTGAAGTTAAATATGTAGAGATAGAGAGAGCATGTTGACATTGATGATTTTAAAGAATGAACATAGATATTTTTAAACGGTTGGACAAAGGTAAGCCAATTGCTTGGTTACGCATCACACAGCAAATGCAACACTTTTCAAATTAAAAAAGTGACACATTACGCTTAATACTACGGTGTTGTGATATTGTCTATTAAAAATGTCTATAAAAATGCCACTCTGGACGATTGTGTTGCATGTTTTTAGTTCTTAATTAACTCTCAATTGACTCATTTGAATAAAATATAAGAAATGAATCTTCGACTGAATCCTTCCACCATTACGGAGTATATTCACGAAGTTGATTTAAATTTAGAACGCTATAACGCAAATGCCCTTTTTCGAAATTTCGAAATAATTGGGCCGTTTGGATGGTAGAACCGAAACAAGCTAATCAACTCATTCCCAACGTTCCCCAAAGTGAAAACAAATCGAACCTGCACGGTCATCCCGCCAGTCACATAAAGTGATTTGGGATAACGAGCAAAAATATGTCATCGAATTAAAGGCATACGGAGAAAAAAGGGAAATCAAATGTATACAAAACAGTCTCAGCCACACATACGCATATATTCGCCCCAGATCGATACGATGCCCCACTGGCAGTATCGGAACCTCCGGTGGCGATAGGAGCTGGAAGAAACAATGGCTCGATGTGGACCATCAATCATTATGCTAAGAGTGCGTGGATTCTATTGTTATACGGTCGGGCGGTACGCTTTGCAGCAAATTGACGTCCTTGAATTATGGTATGTCACTCAATTTGCCACTCGCAGAGCGATTTGCATCGAAAGCATGATTAAAAACATGATTTTTCCTTTTTACCTTTTACTGGCCCGGTATGGGGAGATTCATTCCTACCGCAATGTGAAAGTAAAAATATTGTGTGTGCAGTACGGTTCGTTTTAAAACAACGCCTTCCCCATTAAAGAAGGTCCGAATTGGCCCATGGTGGAGGCCGTCCGTTTGGGATGTGGGTACGTAGACAGTAGATTCTATTTCCGTGCGTACGGGGTCGTTTATTTTTAAGCAATCGGTACACGTGCTCGTTCGTGTTTGTTCGCGCTGTTCTCACGATGTTGGCTGTTTTAGCCGCCGCCGCTGTCTTCAAACAAATCGTACACAAGTTGCATACAAACAAAGCTTACCTGTTTGAACTGCCGCATGCCACCGTTGATGCGCATGGAGTCGGCCGCTATGCCGGCAATACCGTCGCCTGGTTCGCGAAGCTGCCGCAATGACGAGCTCGGCATGGAGCAGGCATGCGCGCACTGGTTCGCACAGCAGGACAGGGTGCTTGCCTCGGGTTGTGAGCTTTGGCGGATGATGCGGGAACCAGAAGTCGGCGAGGAGGTGATGAGCACGGGCGGTATCGTTGAGTGCTGCACGGTGAGGCGGCTGTGTAGTGCGCTCCGGACGCTTTCCTTCGATACGGAGCGCGTGAGCTTTAGCGAAGACATCGGCGTAGTTGAGGCACGTCTATCACAGTTACGACAGGCGCGACATCTGTTATACGGAATCAGCTGATAGCCGCCCGACCCGGAACCGGTAGAGGCAGCTCGTTCTGAGACGGCGATCCGGCCACCACTTCCGCCATCACTGTGACATGAAGCGGATACGGCAATGGCCGGGGCTTCCAGTCGACAGTGCAGCTCAATGTCCGGTACTGAGCGGGCATTATGTTGGTCATCCTCACCGGTTGCGCTCTCCTCCGAGCCGCCCAGTCCCGTGGCGGAGAGCTGCGGACTAGCTAGATAGGTGGAGGTACGATCCTGACGGATGAGGATTGGTTTGTTGACGGCACCGGCGGTGGTAGTCAGTGCGGTTTGGTTGACATTGCTGCTCGGGCCCGCGGTTGGACCTGTGGCCATCGTCGGCCCGTTAAACGAGGAGTGTGACGCCATTCTGGGTTTGTTGATGGTGGATATGATGCTGGAGCCGGACGTTGTGGTCGTGCTGCTGCTGTTGGTGCCGGTCATCACCAGCAGCGAGGCGGTTTCGTCCGAGCTACCGTAGCCCGAGTTTGTTGCCGGATCGGTATCATTCTGGAGGGACATTTTCTCGTAATCGGACCGGGACGGGGCGTATCTACGAGGTCTAGGTGTCTATGTTTTATATTTTTTTAGTAAAATACAAAAAACTACTCGTTCTATACGGTTGTGGTCCACTGGGTGATGGTTTTTTTGTGCTTATGGGTGGCTTAGTATATGTGTTACGTATTGGTCTGAAATGAGATAAGAGACGGATAAAATATGTTTTAATACTGTTCACAACAGTTTTGAAATACAGGCTCAAGAAAAACAAAACCACATGAACCTTTTCTCTCTCCGATGCGAGGTTAGAAACCATATTCAATTTGCTTAATTAACAAGTCAAAAATGAAGAAAACCAGACATATATAAATAAATAAACAAGACCTTCTGTGGATACTTTTTACTGTGAACTCTCCTATGAGCTCTAAAATGTAGTAGTAAAGTGAACATTGTAAAGCACTATGACCCTTACGGCTGATGATGTATGTGTTTTCCGGCTCCTACCGTTATGGCTGGGAAATAGTTTTGCGTCGAAAAAGGGTTTCGTGAGTTTGTGAAAATATATGTGTCCAGGGGGCTTTTTGATTTAGAAGTAACAAGCTAGCGTGAGAATGAAAGCAAAAACGAAAACCATATAAAATGTGTAAAGGTTAAACATTAAGCCACTATGTTTTTTTTAAATGAAGCATTTTCTTACACTTCTTTGTGCCACAACACAAACTTTAATTTGTTTGATTTAATCACATAATCAATTTAAATCGTAGAGTGTTAAAACGATTACCTGGATATTTTCCTTTAAGCCGGAGGCATAATACTGTACCACGTATGAATAATTCCTCTCTTTTTTTTCAAACAAACATTATTACCATTGTTGAGTTTCCACTAGAACGCTTTTTCTTTGTGCTGAAAACAAAGATTAAATTACCGTCCCATAAACGACAGCAAAATTAGGGAGATTTGTTTCAGTGGGATAGAACGGTACAATGACCACACAAAAAAATAAGCAAGCACAAACGAACAATGCCACTAAAACACAAAACAGCAACAAAACATGAAAAGTGAAACAAACCACCGACCGACGCGCCGACCGCCCCCACCAAGAATGATATGATTACGTGCAAAAGCGCTCAACCGGCTTGGTATCGATTTTTGGGCTCCGGCACCCCCTGGTAGGAACTGGTACGATCTCCCGTGGGACTCGTACATATCCATGCTTTTTACCCTTTTACGCCTTCGTCACCCGGTTTGTAGCAGAAAACCCCGCCAACCCCCCTCGGCTTTGGCTCTCGTCTTTGCGGGTGGTTTTTCGGTAAAAAGTTTCCAATTGTCTAATTGGAAACGTGGTGCCTTTTCCCCAACGTATTGAATGGAAGTAATTACGGCCACGGGACATGTTCAGTTCACTCGCCGAAGCGTTACGATGGCAGAGAGCAGGGGGTCCAAACTCAATTAATAAACGGCTCGCGGTTTTCGTGCCGGGTAGCGTTTTGTGTGTCTACTTATGTGGGTTATTTTATGCAAAAACATGAAACCCGACGTATCGTTCTGTCTGGCAACGATGGTAGTGTTGGCAAGAAGATTTTCCAACCTCCCAGGTGAAGTTCAACACACCTTGCAATCCGTGCTCAGGTATCTATGAATTGATATGATAAAAGCTTTCTCTCTACCATTTCTTTTAAAAAGGGTTTTAAAGATGGCGGCCCTAGCTAGTTATCACTGTTCCTTTCAGCGCACTTAGTTGTCGCGGTTGTCCTTACTACCTCGAGCTCAGTTAAAACGCGACAACGTGTTGGTTGTTTGGAAGGTGAAAATGTGGTAATGCTTTTGGATCTCCCTAGCAGCTTGCCTTGAAACTCGAGCTGACAGCGCTAAATGTGTTTCAAACATCTGCTCAATGGTTCAATGAGCCGTACCGTAACGGGTTAAGTTCAAGCTGGCATCAGTATGGAGGTTTTCAGTCCTTTTCGGTACAGCTGAATTAGAGCACAGTAAATCCACTGCGTATGCGGTTGATTTAACGGCACATCAAACATCAAACGTTCCGCCAATGAGGTCGATTACATTGTTCCATAGCTCCGGGACGAGAGCTGTACAGTATCAACTTATGCAGGGTTTTCTTCTTGC
The DNA here is from genome assembly GCF_017562075.2 of Anopheles merus. NCBI lineage: Eukaryota > Metazoa > Arthropoda > Insecta > Diptera > Culicidae > Anopheles > Anopheles merus. The sequence continues at coordinate 4,728,843 of NC_054085.1, forward strand.
GAACCACAAAATGAGCTCATAGTCATAGTCATAGTGTTATGCAAATGTACACACGATGTAGAAAAACGGAGTGCCAATGAGACGACGAAAAAAACACCAATAGATGTGCATAATATGCATCAATCGGGATGAATCTTATCTCGGTCACAGCTAAACCCAAATTGGAGCAAACATAATATTAGTTCGGTAGTGTAGCAAACTAGCGATTGCAGCATTTTAAGTATCATCATTCACGTTCGATAATAGTTAATTTGATGTAATTGGACAGAGCGCAATGTAACAAGTTAAAATGTCAATTGTTGTTTGTTGATGATGATAATTTCATTTAAAATGTTTCTGATTTTTTTTACTTGTTTAGTTAAGTTTAGAAATACATATGAGTACACAATAAAATAACAAACAAGAAAACAATACTATACTTCTGACATTGCTCATTTCAATAAGGTTGACTATGACATTTTAGATTAACAATAGCTTAAACTGTTATATATAACTATTTAAAATATAGCCAGTTAAGCATAATGAACTGTAAATACTTTACATTAGTTATGTAACGTATAACTCAGCAACATACATAAAAATACTTTAAAATAGCCTGGTAAATACATTGGTAAATACATAAAAAATGAAGCATTAGATAATTTAATAGGTAAACTATAGGACTATTGATCTCATACTCTTAATATCATTTGTAACGTGACTTAAGGATGATTACCTACAGCTAGCGGAACACTGCTATTAAAAATCTTCATAGCACAACATGTGCGTAAGAGAGATTAATCGGATTGGTATGCAACATTCACCCTTAAATAACGACATATCTCGTTCAGACACGTTGAGAAAATGCAAACCATAAATTGCTAAAGCATGACCTAATGTTTGTTTTTCCAAGTAGATCTTTTTTTGGTTGATGAAATTTACTACATTATAAACTGAGCATCTACATCATCTTAACCCCTTTCTGGTTGAACGCCGTGAAGCATGGAGACTTGCTAAGTGTGGAATGAAAACATTACCGTTGTACATAAACAATATTATACGATAAGATTTAATGAAGGACGGCCCATGAGATCATTATGAGTTTTATCTTGCATTCAAGAAATTCTTAGATATTTTTTTTCTCTGATTCAGTATCCACGATTTTTTTATAAATATAAGAAACTAAACTACATGCGTAGGACTGCTATGGTTAATCAATGTCTCACTGAATGCAACTGACTGCGCGTTAGGAGTACACGGCAGACAGCGATTGTTGCGCCAAAGAAGAAGAAGAAGAAGCCGTTATTGAGCGATAATAAAAAGCTTATAAATTATCAGTATGTCATATTATATCATATCATACGTTGGCATTTCGTTAAAAGATCATTAAATACAAGCTGCAAGTAATTATGATATAGTAATTTGGCATTTTTGATGTGGTGCAGTCCATGCTACTTAAAAAAGGAAACCGTTCATTGTTCACATTGCACTTTAATTTGAAAACATTATCTAAAATATAATAAATTCTGTCAAATTTTAAATTATACCTTCTATGAAAAGCTATAATATGTTTTTATATAATATTGATTTGAATTTCATTGTTTATTGAATTTTTTTTATATAATATTTATTTAAATTTCTTATCTAAAAACATGGTAAAAGGACGTCGATCACGCAAAATAATGTCATCTTCAGGTGCGTGAGAGAAATTATCTATATGCATAAATTCTTCTTCTTCTTTTGGCACAACCACCCTTGCCGGTCAAGGCCTGTCTGTACCACTTGGCTTTCAGTTACTGTTTGATTATCCATAGCAGGATAGTCAGTTTTACGTATGAGGACATGGTGCACAACAATTGCATACAATGTGATAAAACAATGTGATAAACCAGTATTATGAGTGCTGGCCTATACAGGCTTTCGAGACTTATTCAATACCACTCGGCCGAATAGTCAGTCCTTGCTACAGGGGGACGGTTCAATTTAAGTTGTGTTATTGAGTCATACAAGTTGACGACTGTACACTTTTTTCAACTAACACGACCTATTATTTATTGAATTTAATTATTTTTTTTTTAAATTCAACGACCTATAAAACAAAGATCACTAGCATTCCAAGCTCTAAATTCATTGATATAGATTTGAAACAAACAAACAAACAAATAACTTGTTATTTGTACACCTCAGCAGCCCTCAAGCCTAATTTTTCACTCACAGTATCATAATCCATCCAGGGTGGTCACAATCATCCTCATAAAACGGTTGGTACTTCACCACGTATTAGGTGCTTCATCGCCATGATCCCCACTTAAATGCGCCGACATTTTCCCTATGCTTCTCTCTTGGCCCGCACGTGACATCGGTGCAACGGAGGGATTAAGCTGTTTCTCCCAGGACACGACAGGATGTATTCCAAAGCGATAGACACGGGATAAAAAAATCCCTTTATCTGCTACAACTGCCCTTGCCCCTGCCTTCAAGGCTCTCGAGGATATCCAATGAAACAAGGTTCGGGCGTGGACGCTATAAAACGAACGGAAAATCTCTACGGTATGGCCCATTGTGGCTCGTTTTTCACGACGAGAACCTTTCAATTTGGTAACCATAAATGTTCAGTGTGAAAAAAATCAATGCACTTCGTTTTTTGTGTCTTGGGCAAAAACAACAATGTGCCTCTAGTAACGCGTAGTGGGAGTTCGTTTCAATTGGGACAGGATTTCACGTACGTTTACGATTTTCGCCGATAGAAACTTTGTGCCAAGAAAATGAGAAATGTGGTGCTAGTTTGAGAGGCAATAATTCGATCACGTCCATCACTCAAGCTACGAATAAGTGATGTGATTGAAAACAATCCCAAGCAAGAGAACCGAAATCACCAATACAGGAAACGAAGCATGGCAGGAACCAAATACGCTTGTTTTATTTTCTTTATAACTTAAAAAGGATCCTGAATTGTGGTAGAAGAATTAATAAATGATTTGTTTGTTTAGAAAATGCAGTCTAAATAGTATTGTGTTTTTGCTTTGATTAAAAAATCGTTGTTGTTTCACATTAAAACAGAGCAATGATGGCATTCAATTCAGTTTGGTTGTAATGTTTAAAATAAATAAACTTTTTCTTTAAACTTTCATGATCCAACACAACATATAGTGGATAGGTCAGTAGAACATTGCAAAGGATGAGAAAGTTTACATTACCATATTTATGAGGGTTAGTGTAATTGAATAATTCAGTTATAATATCCATTTACTTCCTTCTGCCATTGTCGGGGGGAAAAAAGAATTCCCTGTTGTACAAACAGTCGTAATTGACCTGCCAAGGGTCTTATTTACTTTTTTGAGTTGGTTTCAGAATATGTTTCATGCCAAACGTGATGATGATTTAATAGGTTACAGCAAGAAGATTACGCAAAAGTTATGCAGACAGCTTTTTAAGTGAGTTGCGGGCACAACAATGCAACGCGGAGTTTTCGGTCGCATTAAATTATGCAAAACATTAATCCAATTTCCATCAGTGTTGTTCCTCACTGTAAGGCGGAAACGTGAAAAAGATCCTGCCAGAAAAGTTGTGCTTGAATGGGAATCGGATGGTAAATAACTCAATCAAAATTATCGATCCTCGACCATGCGAGAACGAACGGGGGAAACTCCGGTAAGTGTTGTGTAAGGCTAAAGGCACCGTAGATGATGGTTGTTCGTAAATTGAGATAAACTTTTGCACGCTAGAATAGCATGACCGTCCCGTCATACTATTGATGGATGGATTGGCAGTGACACGGTCAGGTAAAGTATGAACAATATCTGTCAGGTAGTTGATACAATGCTTTGATTTTGGGAAACACTGTCCAAACAAGTGTATACTGCTTCGTTTTAATGTAATTACCTTTTGCATGTTGAGCAAATTTAATGCTGTGATTTAAATTTAAAGTTTAAATCGATCAATTTAGTATAGGATTGAGTTTATTGAAAACAAAACTTGCGATGATTTTGACAGATTTAACAAAGTTTCATTACAACTACAACCATCTATATATATAAAAATCTTAAAATATAAAAAAGAACAAATCAGTCAGAAAATCTTAATCTAACTTTCAGTATATTTTCATTGAAATAAACGAAACTAAAAGCTCTTTGACTACGTTGAATCGATAAATCTCATTACTAGGGGGGATAAAAATGGCTTTGCAGCACACCGACAGGGAAGTATACTTTTTCTACCATTCATGTTGTCTCTATTTTTACATCACAATAAGTGGTTTTGAGTGACTTATCGGAACGTGATGCATGGAGTCGCAGCACTCGGTATAAAATGACGGAAATGTGTTTTGTCGAAAAATTTGCGTCTTCGAATTTGGAAACGTTCGTACGGGAATGGTGATATGATTTTCCATTCGAATGGATAAAACGCGTGCGCTCGGTAAAGAAGATTTGACTGGGATAAGCTCGGTATGGTTGCGTCGTACTAAACTGCACTGTGGTAACATATAGATAGCGCATACTTGAGCACGTACGAGCAGCAGGAAGTAGTTGTCGGATGTGTATTCGAGTGTTCGCTTGCAAGGAAGTGTATACCACCGAGAGAGCATGTATGGCGAGTACATGTGTACTTCACAATTCACAGTCCGTATGCTGTTTAGCCTTCTGACTGGGCTGAGTGCATGCACGGATTTAGTTCTCTAGATTCACCATTCTGCCTGAATGCTTGATCGTTGTTAAGACCTCCAAGACGTGGCAGGAAGAGAATGTGGTACATAAATTTGCTTTATTTATTTTTATTGTTTTCATCTTTTCCATCAAGTGAAGGCGAAACGTCCATCGCGTAGAAGGAGAAAAATAAAGAGAAAAAAAAGTAAAGTGAAAGTCATTGCAGATGGTTTCAGCATATACCGGTCGCTTGTAGTGAAACAGAAAGTATCAATTTTGGATTTTCCTTACAATACGGGCCTTCCGGGCTTGCATTCTTCAGCTGAACGTATAAGGAACGCGCACAGTAAAGCTGAGGAGATTGTATTGAAGTAAGGAACGATGCAGGTGTGAAGATAAAATATCAAGCTGAACGGTGTCAATGGTACCAGGTAAATGTAGCCAACTGGTAACAAAATAACATCAAATGCTGGGTAGAATATAGTAAAATCTGAAACATGTATGCTCTGTCTTATAGTTTCGTTCGTGTATGTTTGTGTACTTTGTTTTTTTTTTCTTCTGAGTAATTCTTATGTCGTTATTTGTCTTCACAATACTAATATTTTTGTTAACAAGTTTTAGCCAAACCACCAAATAGACAACTTAAAATTCATGAAAAATAGCTGAACTACGATGTTGTGAAATCTGGTTCGATGATGCAAGGTGAATATAGAACAGAACGCATAGTAAAATAATTGAATGCACGCTTTTGTGGTTGACTTTAAATAGTAAAAGTACTTAAACATCTCTTAGATTACATTTTCACTATTTCAAAATTATTTTTTTGAGTTTTGTTTTTAGAAATTACTATCAAATTACTTAGATAGTAATTATATGCAATTTTTATAAATCTATTTTCATCTATGTAGAGATAAAATGAATGCTGAGAATTCATGTATATTATTATAATTTATAATGCATTATAATTATTATAATTTCAATGAATAATTTTTTTACAACATGCGTCTGCTATGCTACAATCAACACACGCCTACAATAATGCCGTTTAGCCGTAAGATCAAATAAATTAACATTTTCGTGCCACTGGTGGTTGCCCTATCATAGGAATGATTTTAATTTATTTAGTCGGCTTAAGGTACGCGTCCTACACGTTTGGCATGTTTTAATGTCACATTCATTTACCACCAATCCACGAGAATGTAACCGTAAGGCGCAGTTACGAACAAGTCAAACTGCGTCTCGTTCGATCCAAAGAAGCGGTAAAACAGACGTGTGTTTCTCTTCCCCTACCTGTTTATCTACCGTAGTATAAATATTTCTGCCTCATCCTTAGCACAGATTGAATGGGCAATGAAGTCTATATTTGAAATTGCAGCTACATAACTTACGAAACAACCACACAGGAGATGTCATCCCACTCACTTTGTAACCAGTTTGAGGTCTGGGCACATTGTTGTTCGCTATTCGTCCCGACAAGATACTTGTTTTGGGAATGAATTTATCACTTCCGAGAGGGAAGCCAAGTTTTCTAATGGTCGCCTTTTAAAAATCTCTTTTTCCCGAGCGTGCGGTTTGGACATCCAGAAGGGTAGTGAGGAATCTTAAGACAGTGTTGTTTCAGCTGAGATGGAAGCATGTTTTTCGTGTCATTTCGGGAGAACAGGCAGGGCGCTGTGCCATCATCGTAAAAATCTTACGAGGAATAAAAATAGTACTAAATAATCTCATTTGTACTGAGCCGTACATGCTGCCGCTCAGCGAAAAGGGTTGTTTGACTGTCATTAAGTGCCGCTTGGCCACGGCTTACAAAAATGTGCACGACCTCAAATACCACTTTTACACGATCTATACTGATGGGGGCGTGCAGCATGTCAAATTAAATCTTAATGAAAATTCACAAACTAGCCACGGCAGTCGTAAAGAATATGGTTAATTGCGAGCTTGGCAGGTAAAAAGATGCTTGTTAGCGGTGTTTGATTATTTAGGTTATGTTTGTACTGTAGTTGTGATCCATGGAAATAAATACATCAAAAGTTACGATTTACAACGGTATGCTGGGGTTGTAATTATAGTTGGCGTATTATTAATTTGGTTCAATTAATGAGGTTATTTAATTTCTTCGATTAAATTATAACTTTTATTGCAAACATTGAATTATAATTTTGACTGAAACTGAAACTGGGATTTTGTCCTTATAGTAGCATGTATCTTAAAGGCTTTTTTCAAATGTGTGAGGTCTGAGTGTCTTTATTATATGGAAACAATTATAAACGACGCATCACTCTGTTTTTCCGTTGTAGACATAGACATTCCACGAACAGAAGTATCCCTAACATTAAGATAGTTATGTACCAGATATGGTTTGTAAACTTTTCCATTCTGATTGTATCAGAAGACACATGGTGCGGGAATCGATAATATAATATCGGATTTCATGTATAGAAAACATTTGCACGACACCCATTAATGAAACAAAATACTGAGTTCTGTTTCCAATCGTGCTTTGTTTGGTAACAAGACACTCTCCTGTACCTTCGGACACGTGCTGCACAAAGCTCTACGAGTCTACGAATCGATACGGCCGACAACTTTTACTGCAAGGTAGTTTGTATTTCGACGCCTCGATAAATTTGTAACATTTTTTTTTAAGTTTCACATCTCCTTCGTTTGTACGGTGGTGGATGTTTCATGCTTCGTTACTGTCCTTTTGTTTGCTTCGTTGTATCACACGACCACTCGCACCCACAAATTTATATGTTGTGCCATGTCAAAAAAAAAGATAAACTTCTCTGCTGCTTCATTGGATGTGATGGCATGGTGGAACAAACTTGTGCTATAATGAAAATTATATCGATTACCGAACTTTGGCTAACATCTTCTATGCTAGTGTTGGCGTATGAGGGTACTGAAAGTAGTGTTCTATTCCAGTGTGTTTTTTTCCGATTCTACATGAGGAGACTTACAGCAAACAGAATTGCTGGCGAGCGAATAGGGTATATTGCTGGCCAGAAACTGTGTTTCAAATTGACTGCTTTGGGATTTGCGAGGAAAAAAGCGAATAGCACCAATTGCTCTGCAAATGGCAGTGTCAAGCTTGATTACCGTCAGCTTTGGATAGATGTTACATCGTAAGTATAGTACGTGGATAACGATAAGCTATTGGTCTTACAATGTTTTGATTGATGAATTCTGGTTATATAGCTTGACAATGATTGTAATTTTGATAGATGTTTTTCACACTGTTATATTTGTGAGAAAAAAACTATAATAATAAAAAGTTGAAAAATACCTTATGCTTTTTAGCTTAAATGTCATATGCGTGTCCATTAATAGTATATAAATATAATCAATGCATACATATCGAATGCAGTGCCTGATATGTATGTGTACATTACAACCCTTTTTCGGTATAGAATTTGTTGCTGTACGAGTAACTTAAAGAGTAACCATTTTAATCCATGGTCAAAATACGGAAGTAAAACCTTGATTTGCAACCATGGTATATTTAACCACTTACTGTTTTGCATCTGATAATCAATGTACGTTCTTTCTTCATCCACTTTCCTCCTTCATCTTATGACTCATGCGCAAATGGTGTGAAATATATATCAAATCAGCTTTTTCTGGAGCAAAAAGTGAACTGATTGTTTATGTTTACTTTAAATTTTCATTAAAATCACTTCAGCCGTCAAAATCCATCAGCAAAAGCAAAAACAAATGCGGCCATCAATGATGTGAAGAAGAAGAACCTACGATGTTGGGAATCGATCTTTCATTTCGTATTACTGAAGTATGTGGAATGAGAGTTTTTTTTCCTCTCAGACTGCACATCGTCCAACGAGAAGATATACCTCTAGGATATGGCACGCGAAGCAGAATGGTAAATGATTGGGAATGGAAAATTGAATCGATGTGAGAAAAAAGCAAAACAGTTAGCATCTGTTCGCAATTGAGTGTAATGATTTTGCGAAACAAACAAATCTGGGCACACAGTGAAAGAGCATCTTTAAAGGGTCGTAAGTTGGGTACCGAAGGGTACCTTCTTCTCCCGGTAATACCGCCATGGGATCAGGTGTCGAAACTTGGCATCGTGCCGAGTTTGCATCATTTGTCCACACGTTCTCGGGGTTTCATGTAAGCTTTGGAGACCATTTTCACGCACCAAGTTCATGAACTGTGAACTTTAGCTGTTCAAACCCGCAGGCTAAAACTCCCTCACTCGAAAAGGAAATAGCAAAAGAAACGAGTTGGACCGACGAAACCGATATAGCACGTTCGCTTACGCCTAACCTTTGCCATTTTGGAGCTAATCGGCAGTTGTCGGTGAAAATGGCTACCAAATCATTTTTACGACCCGTTGGTAGAGCAAGCGGCTACTAAGACCTGAGCATCGGGGTATGTAGTAAAAAGGTAATCCGTTGTTGTAGGAATTTTAGTGTTAAAGCACTTACATGACAGTTGGCACAATTCACGAGAAACTTGCATTTGAAGATTTATATTTCAAGCATTAGATTTTGTTTTTGATGATCTGGACAAAAGATTAGTAGATCTGCAGAATCAAGGGCAATGGAAGCCCAAGAAATCAACGATTGAATCTTTTTAAAGATTGTCATCTGACTTAAGATTATAGCAGCTTGAGAATGTTTTCAGTTGCAATCGTCGCAACTAATCGAAATGAAAGTCATTTGGTGTCGAATGTTCATAACTGATATATGAAGCTCGTCATTTGTAAGGACATGTATGATAATATTAATAATTTGTATCTATTTGTATCTTTCGAGGTTCTTCGATATTATGGGAGATCTTGACCAGGACAGAAACTAAGTTGGAACTATATTTGGAAGTAAAAGGGATTTAGGTTGAGTTTTTAATCATTTTTACTAATATTATGACTTTATGATCTCTTTTTTAGTCCAGAAGTTGTATTGAGACCGTGTGTAATAGTGTTCATCAATTACTTAATAGAGTTCATCAATTATTTACTGGCAATTGAGACAAGGTGATAAATTATTAAGCCTGCTTTTGAATCTATCGTTTCAACTGCGTATTACCAGGCATATTTTTTGGTTAAACGAACATTTTTTGAAAGTGAAACGCCTGCCTACTTGCGGCTCAAGAGGAGCTGCTAATACGATATCGGGCAATAGTATTTTTCCGAAGACTATAGATTTTAAAATTCTTCTATTGAAGATAGGATGTGGAGTCAAAAATATTGTTTGTTCCATAAGGTGTGGTAGAAATATGTTAGGACCCATTTAGGACCCAGTTAGAACGACGGTACAAATTATAGAGCGATCTTCCTGTAATGCAGAATCGCAAGCTTGCCTGAGATGCTGCAGTGGGATGGTCATGTTATATACATGAAACCGAACAATCTATCTCGTGAAGTCTGTAAAGTTCATTCTTAAAAGCCTTTTAGTTTTAGTTGAAGTCGAGACAGCGAATTTGATCGACCATAATAGATGGCGCAATACTGTGGGTGGTTTTAAACACTCCTGCAGAAGGCATTGACTGAGAGGGGATTATGACACCAGACTACTCAATAAGTAAGTAGTATTTTCATACCAAGGCTTCAGCGGCTAGTAATAAATACTCAATAGCCCAGATATGTTTAATATGTCGCATAATTCCTTAAATTTTGAGATTAAAGTACCAATTAATTAATTCGAGTGTCAAAATAGAGTCAAAATTGTTTTTTTCTATTAATATGAATGTTAGACGACTTAATTTGTCTCTTGTTTGATACTTCAAACTGAACAAATGATCAGACGCACAGGAAGTGTATTGTTTGTCGGTTTTTCTAGTGATGCAACTTGTTTTACTAGTACTGTAGCAAATAATTAAAAACAAATTACAGAATTTCTTTTTTCCAGGACTCATGTCGAAAATCTGATGCTTAGTTGAAAACGCTAATTTTGCTTTACGTTGTTATTTGTTAAAAACAAACTTTCCGCAGATTTATTTTACCTCGATATGTCGAGCCAATGATGCCAATTTAAAAACAAATTGAGACTCTTTTTTAGAATCAACAAAATTAATTAATACGAATACCATTTCCGTACGTTTAGAGTGGTTTTGTATGATACTTTTCCATTTGTTTCAGATAAATGGCAGTTAAATGAACTATGATGCATATTTTCGAACGATCGTTAATGATGTGTGTGAACATAACGTGCAAAAGTGAAAGTTAAACCCAAAATTTGGGACATTTTAAGATTGGGGCCCTTCACGATTCTAGTCAGCTTTTTTATATGGAGTATGACAGTTGGAGCTGGCTATAATTCATTGTGTTTTCGATACTTTTGAGATAAAAACTAAGAAATTATTCATTTTTTCAATTTCCACATTGATTCCTCATTATCTAAGAGCCGCATGGACAATTTATGTGAGATTAGAACTCTTACTCACATGATTTTACATTTCGTGCATAAACAAATCATCAAATCTTTTGTTAATATATCTCATTTTTTCGATAAAATCAATAGACACACAAAAATGCAAGTAGTAACAAAGAAATCCTTTCTATTTCCTTAGATACGTGTGTGGAAACCATTAGTTAACTGTTTTAAAATACGTATCGTAAAGTCCCTTAATTATGGTGACCCCCAAAGGGCCTTATCCACCATTTGATATTTTTAATACACCTTGCCTCTAAGCTAGAATTAGATTCGAGTACCTGGTCAAAAACATGACAAAACAAGGTGGTGTTTACATTTATCACAAGGTGCATTAAAGAAATCAAGTGATGGAATCTAGAATCAAAGAGTATGTAGTCCAGGTGTGCTCATAGCATGTTTTTTTATAACCAAATTTGAACATCACTTTTTGACAGGACAGGTGAAAACTTTTGCTCAAACAAGTTTTCTGGAGGCTTGACGAATACACAAAACTGAAAATCTTCATTCAGAAGCAGAAGCGATAAAAATCTGGCTGCTAAATTCATACACCCTGGGATAAGCCCACCTGTATAATATACCCACTTGGATAGCTACTCAAAAACTGCTATAAAATGCACACAGCTGAAAGGCTGAAATTTCAGCCAACGAACTTAAAATGGAAAGGGCCTCATTATTGGATACTAGTTTATGTAAGAAGCTACAGTGTAAAGTTTTGTTTTTTAATGCTTTTAACAGAACAACAGAAGATAATCAACAGTAATCGATAATTATAAGGCCATGGAGATAGTAGCATTACCAGATTTTAGGTGGCATTGGTTACTCTTATACCAGGACAATCGACTATCTATGGCTGAGATGTAATTAATGCGCCTAATAATCTACTGAGCGAACAAGAACGAAAAGTAGATAAATGTAGCTGCTACTTAAGAACACTTTATTTAGCATGTGGATTGATATCTATATTACACTGAATTGACAGATTAAGGCAGTGGTCGGCAAAGTCCGGCCCGCGGGCCAAATGCGGCCCGCCACAACATTCAATCCGGCCCGCGAAAAGATTTGACTGATTTTGAAAGATGGGAAAAAACCATTCGTACACGAATTACTGAAGATCTTTTAGTATACCATATTAAACCATCGTATTTTTTCAACTTTTAATTAAAGTACTATGGAATGACGGACCGGTCATTATGGTACAGTCGTCAACTCGTACGACTTAACAACATGCCCGTCATGGGTTCAAGCCCCAAATAGACCGTGCCGCCATACGTAGGACTGACTATCCTGCTATGGGGGGAAATCAATAAGTCACTGAAAGCCAACCCCACAAGTGGGTTGGCAGGCCTTGACCGGCATCGGTTGTTGAGCCAAAAGAAGAAGAAGAAGAGGAATGACGGACCGTTCAGTATGTTCGAGCTCGAGGTCAATATCCTCGTAACTTTTGCATGATAATGTAAAAAACTTTAAAACTTTAAAGTGCAGTTTGTCGCTTGTGCTTTGTGACTTGTCGGAGCTGGGTTTAATTAATTTTACAAGTTTCAATCAATCATGGTTTGTGGTTCGATTTGCACCGCCACCGTGTACCTGATAACGACTGTGACAAAAATATGCCATTTTCGACAGGCTCTAGAAAAAAACTAGGAAAGATAATTTCTTTACTTTTACATCTGTTGAAAGGGAATTATTTCAGATTACTTGCACAAATAAGTTAAAGACTTTGCGAATTGCCTTTCGTCAGTTAGTAGGAATTTTCATCATGGTGGACGGAGACATGCATAATTTCAATTCTACCTTCGATTTTCATCAATTCCTCCTAAGTTTTTGCTACAAAATTGTTAGAGTAAAGTTATTGCATCACGTTGGTGTAGAAAAAAATCGATGGGACACAGATGACGGATGTTGGACCAGTTTGCGGACTAGTTTTAGTGTATTGAGATTTCGCGTAATTGTTTGCCACTGCTAAGCCAGTGGATGCGATTTATAATTCCTGATCTGTTTATTCATGTTTCCCAGCTATTATTTTACTGTTTGGTGGGTTGCATCGATATTCCGGTCCAGCTAATGCAGTAGTGTAGCTACTTGTCCCTCTGTCTTCATTTCAGCTTCTTTTGGAATCTCAAAAATGCACCTGGGCTGTCTTTCGATGCTTTCATTGTTGCCTTATAGTTCAAAGATGTTGGTGACCAAAATGCAAATACCGGTATATACGACGTCCAAAAACTTCCGCACGGAGTCCATTTTGGACGCTACGGGGTGCCATTCTTTGATCCCGCACGCTTTTGATTCCCTTTTTTTGGCCATCATGGTTAGCGTTCGACTGATAGAGGTGTCAAATTTTGTCTGCTAACTAATGGGATACTACTGCTTAAAGTGTAATTAACGTTTTGTTAGTGCGGGTTAAGATAAACCCATGAAAAATCGACAATTGTTGTCCATTTTTTAATGCAGCCGTTATGTAATATTAACATTATTTTAACACCACAATAAGACTTTCGAAATGAAGGTCGCATACGAAATTTTATCATTTATATTATTATATATTAAAAAAAATTGTTTATAAGTAGGTTATCTCAATTTTGAACCATGCTTGGATAACACAATTATAGGAAAACAGCAATAATACCAATCACATTGCTTGATATCATTAACCAATTATTTTGTTTCTAGAATTTTATAATGTAATAATTAAATCACAATAATAGAAAAACCGCATTCTCCTGGCCCGTGGCTTTAGATCATTTACTAAATTTGGCCCGTTGCCTCGAAAGTTTGCCGACCGCTGGATTAAGGTTTTACATTATACATCTACTTGCTGAACACATGAAAATATCAAATAACAAATTAGACCATCAATACCCTCATTGATTAATTAATCATTAATTTTTCGAAGGGATAGCACTTATTTGCTGATTGTAATGTGCGCGTTTGTGTGTCTATGTGGTACTTTTTTCTATTTCCTTGTATTCAAAGATTCCCGACATTTGAAAATACCATTCATCATGAAGCGCAGTGAAACCATCGCAAAACAAGGTTGAATTGAAGTGTAAGGCCTTCGAAAAGACTTCACACTAAAGCGAACATACCTGTCATAGCGCTCCCCCTTTTTCTTTCCCTCCATTTCCAATGACCTAACATGACCGCAAAAACGCCACGGTTGTGCAAGGATGAGAATATTGTTCAGCAGGTTTGAACTATTCATACGTGCAGCAATTTGACGCTCCAGTGTACCGATGGAAAACACAGTTCGAAATAAACCGACAGCTTACATGGGGACCATGTCAAGATAGCAGCCGTATTGTTGTTTGCTCTACAGAGTACTTGAAGCCGGAAGTGACTTTGTGCCTTTGTGAAACAAACCAAACATTCATCTGTACACCATTCTTCCTGCACTTACTATTCCGCCAGAGGGCCAGAGGGGAGGGCTTTGGATGCAGCCTAGAGCAAGCAGGTATTTGTACAGTCAGTTGGAATATTCAAGCAAGAGTATACCGAAGACACTAGAACGAGTGGGTTTGAAAAGGTCAAAGTAAACTTATGAAGTTACAAGCAAAAAGGTGTGTTTCAACTGAAATGTTAATACCCAACCTATTGCATATTCTAGAGCGAAGCAAACGCTCGCTTCGTGATTCTTAATTGGATTTTTTGATCTTAAACCAAAACTACTATATGACATGGTTGTGTAGGACGAAACGGGAGAAATAACGCTGCCAGCTTTGTTCACAACACAATTTCAAATTGAAATGTGATGTTACTTAATTGATGTTTGTAAATTAAAATGGAAAACATTTTCGACAAAACGACTTTTACACGTTGATTATCAAATGCTAGCATTTAATTTGGTTTCATCATTAAAAAAGTAGAAGCAATTATAACCCAGAATCTGAAACCAGATGATATAAGTTATACTTTACTGTACCATTCTTTTTGTCACTCCGGCTACATAATTTTGATACCATTATCCCATTTTTATTGAAATGTTTTAACTGATGACTGATAAGAACCGACAGGACGGTATAAATAGAACAAAACATTTTGTATCAGTGAGAGCCATTCTTTCCATGTGCGTTTTGAGATACAAGGCCCCTATTGCGCCTTCTACTGAGCTATTTACAGCGGGAACATGAGACGCAGGTAACCGGTAATGACCGACAACATGCGACATCAGACGTACTGGGAAAAGTTAATTCAGTTCAGGTTGAGGATTCAATTTCACGAGCGGGGTACAGGCCTGGGAGGTAAAATGTGACCCGAACGTTAGCTTACTACTAATTCCTTTCTTCTGAGCATGGCATTAGTGTATGTGTGGAATTGTACGGAACGGAATGGAAAACTTTTTGCCAAATCTCTGCTTGCAGATCAACGCGGCAGCGTACGACGTATAGTCACGCACGCAATTTGAGTTTTGCCTTCACTTTTGCTTTTGGATTCACGAGGCAAATCCAAGTGTGTGTTCACGGTGGTCCACTTTTAGCGCTTATTTGTGGCTCCTTGTGTTATTTTTTTTTCAATTCTATTATGTTTTTTTTCTTCTTTTGTAAGCCATTCTTAGCTAAAAGGTAGGATGATGTTTAGTGGTAAATGCCATTCGTCATGATTAGAAATAAATTGGCCAACCGATTTCACGAAATATATCCAACAGTTTTGCCCCAGTTTTCTAGCGAACTGTTCGTTTCGAGAAGGGTGTTGGAAATGTCAAAAGATTGGAATTTTACTGACATACTTTATACTTCCCTAAACCCTACGGTATATTATTCTCTGTCTGTGCTCTTTTTCCAAATGAGGTTCAGGCTGTGAAAAAGTGCATTTTTTTTCAAATTGGGTCGGAAGATGGAGAATTGAGGATATCGTTGGAGCTGTCAATTATCGATTTTCATATTCCAAGAAATGGAAGTTCCTGGTAGGCTTCTAGAACGTAAAGATGATGATTTCATGTAAATTATTCATCTTACATAGTGCGAGGTGCGGTTGCTGTCCGAGACTCACCCGTCGTTGACATCGATCGATATGATGTTCCGCTATACGGTGGTATGCTTTCATCAAGAAACCGTTTAAAAGGATCTTCACCATCGCTTTGGTGGAATGTTTGGAGTACCGAACTTGTTGATGAATGTAGAACAGGGAAAAGTGCGGCATTGTGCGCGGGTTCGCTCGGCTTTACCTTCAACAACATCGTTTTACATATTAATTTGATGATAATGAATTTGTTCCTTTTCTTAACCTACGGTGCCTCAGAAACGTAGTGTTTAGCAGAGGAAACCCCATGTATCTTTTTTTTAATCATTGTGAAGAAAGTGCTGTTATGTTTAACAAATAATCGTTCTTATCGTACCCTTTTTTCGATTTGATGCCGTAAAGATGTCGATTTTACAAATAAATATTTTATCAGTTATTCATATCATTATCACCGGGTATAATTATTACGCAGACAATGCAGTGCCATTAAAACGGGAGAGTACACAAAGTAATTTGGCGTAAAATATTTACCCTGCTCAAATGTAAAATGTATTAATTGTGTTTCTTTTCTCAAGCTGCGCAAGCATTAGCAATCATCAACATTCAATTAGAGTCTAAAACAACAGTGTTTTTCCTCACGCTGATGTTGCTGCTATATCAATCAGGGTTTGAGCGATGTAAGCAAAAACAAGCCATACAGTATGGACAACATGCTTCAAGCTTTTTCTTACCCTGTTTGCACAGCAATTGGGTGTAAACCATCATCGGATGAGTTGTTTTGGTGTTTTTTACCCGTTAGAATGTATGACTGTCTGCGTTCTGTTAATGAAAATCAAACATGCAACGAGGTACTTCAATCGAAAAAGGAAACAGTTTGCTGTAATGGTACTCGAGGCACAAGCCACCAACATCACCATACGCAGCTGATGCAAGTACCGGAACCAGGACGACGTGGAAAACGAGAAAGTGACACTGTCTCGCGCTGTAAAGAGTGACCCGCGGTGTATTTTGATGTATGTGGGTGTATATCATGGAAAACACAAACCGAGCATAAACAAAACGCTGAAGAAGAGAAAAAGCATTACAATATAAAAGTGCTTCTGCCGGTTTGAATGTGTAAATATTTTATGCGGAAGAATCGCAACCTGCTGTTCATCCAGACACAAGGAAGATCCGAATTGTGGGCTGTGAAGGAAAAATGAATCCAGGCAAGTGCTTACCACGATTTGAGTGAAGGATGAATAAGAACGAAGCTTAGTAGCAAGACATGAACCTGCAACGGTGGGTGTTGGGGTTTTGACTCTCTGCGGCAGTTAGGAAGAAAATTGGGGTCTGGGCGTTAAATTTACAAACGTTACCCAAGCCAGCCCTTTACGCTGTAATCCATGATTACTGGTTTCCAGCGAAAAGCTCCGCTTTCCCTTCATGGCCATTTCGTGTTGAATTCCTTGGAGTAACTTTAAAGGAGAAAATTATTGCTCGAGACGAACACTTTACTCTTGTAGTGTGTAAATGTTTTCACGAAATGTATCTGTTTTTTTTTTAACAAAAAGCACGATAACATAAGCGGCACACAATCCTCGCATGCCTCTCTTGGGGAGTACATTTGTTCTCGAGCACGGTCAAAGTTAATTCTTCAAAAGCAAGTCATAAAAATTTACAACCATAAGCCACACTTCAAGCCAGGGTCAAGGTTGGAAACGGTGCAGGAAAATGTGCAGGTTTCAGAGCGATGGTTCTGGCTCCCACACCACAAGGGAAACAATCGTTAAGCCCTTCAAACGCTAGGGACCCCCTTCTCACCAATATCTGCAAAAGATTAGAGTGTAGCAAAAAATATATCAAAAGCCACTGTTTTGCGGTTTCGCCGAGAAGGTCCGAGTGACAAGACGGTGCTCGTGATTCCCCGTAATCATGTTGAAGTGTGCCAAAAATTGTGTAGTTGATGCTGTAGCGTGTAGCTCGGCAAAGATGTGTCGCGTTGGCGCTGAACGACTGGGTTAATGATTTTTTATTGCTTCGCTGTCTCTGGGGTTGTTGCCATTAATAGCGAACGAGCAAAATCGGAAGTAACATTAATTTTTATCTCGTGGAAAATGTATCCGGAGACTCTGCAAATGAGAAACGAATGTACATCAGTTAACGCGTAATCAGTTTCACGATAGGCAATGTTGAACCCGTGTACCATGATGGATAGATAGCCGCAACAGTAGCAAGTTGCTAAATCTTTATGTTTAACCGACATCTGGGAATGATTTGATTGTAAAGAATTTCAACCATTAAAATGCTGCAAACTGTTCAGAGCGTTTTGGAGAAGTTTGGTGATAAAAATCGTATAATTATTTCAATCACTAAAAAGAACGAAATTATTGTTTTACATTTTCTGCACTTATAAGACAATCAATAATGGTTTATAATAATCGACTAGAGTTGCAGTTGATGTAAAAATATTGTTTGCAAAGACCGTGAGTGGTTCATGTTCGTGTCTCCTGCTATGGTTCGGCTTGAACAACTCAATGTTAAAGTTTTCGTTACAGTAAACAAATCCCTAAGACACGATTAACTTCCACTTGAATGCTGGTAAATATGACAACAATCGAGGAGGAGTTTTAGCTTTATCAAAACGCCTAAAAATAATGTTTTCCTCCCATCTTTCCAATCACTGATTTTCTTAGGTTAGAAGTTTCTGATTCACGAAGGTCAAGGGAAATTTCCTACGAGGGTTTTGAGCGCCAGTTTTGAATTTTCTCAGAATTTTTTCAGAAATTTCTTAGGATGTAAGCTATACGCTGGTGGGTATCAGTTTACTGTTCGAAAGTGGGCTTCCTTTGAGTATAGATTAGCTTCAATAAAATTATGCAAGTGAAATATTATCTGATTGTAGGCTGCCTCTGATTTGGTTTCAATTTGATTGATTCTTTAAAAAAATTCATATTAAAATTTCTAAGAGTAAAGAAGAGCGTCGATTGTCCGGGATGATTTAGACTGGACAGTTACTGGGTAATCGATTTCCACAGACAATAATTCAATAAATGTCAATTTTATGCAAAAATGATAAACATACTGTTTATATTAACAATTTAATTTATAATAATCTATCATTAGCATAATAATGTTCAATCTATTAACTATAGGTGTTTCAATTATTGTTGCACAACAATGATATTTCATAATATCACTAAATGCCAGATATCTACACAACTTCTTTTTGTACCATCTTGATTAAAGAGGGTATAATATAAAGGTGGGCTTATAGCTCTTCCCGGCAAGCGATGTTAATAACAAGTTTTGACAGGTCGAGGGACGCTTTTACACTGCACCGTTTTACTAATACAACAACACACCATCTGCTAGCGGTGAATGAAATCAAACGTTTACCTTCTTTTAGCATTGAGATCAATGTATGACAGTTATAGAACAGTTGTAGTATTTCTCAACAACATCCATGTGGCAAACCATATCTGTAGCTTTTCTACAGTGTAGTTGTCAAATCATTCGGGATAAACCCATCTGTCTATTATACCCATGTAGATCCTTACTATTGCCTCAAATGTTCGTTACGATCAAGGTGGATTTAAAAATATCAGGTGGTGGGCTCTAGTGCATTTTGACAATTCATCACTTGACGTAAGGTCCCCAGGATTCAAACTTTGTTTACATTTATTAAATTTGTTCATTTAATTTATATACCCCATTTTTTCGATTAAATATTACTTAAAATATATTTTGGACTTTTGGAGTTCTTATCTAACATTAAAACATCGATTAAAGTTTGTTATTTTGTGTTATTCCATGTATTCTACAATTCATTGTGTTTTCGACATTTTTGATGATAAAAACTAAGAAATCGTATTTTTTTTCAATTTTAACATTAATTCCTCATTATCTACGAGCTGCATGGACAATCCACGTGAGATTAAAACTCTTACTCACATGATTTTATATTTCGTGCATAAACAAGTCATCAAATCAAATTTGTTAATATATCTCATTTTTTCGATAAAATCAATAGACACACAAAAATGCACATAATAACAAAGAAATCTGTTCTATTTACTAAGCTTTGTGTGCGGAAACTAATGGTTAACGGTTTTAAAATGACGTAAAGTCCCTCGACTATGGCGACCCCCAAAGACCCTTATCCACCATCTGATATTTTTAATCCACCTTGGTTACGATTGGAAAGCTGTCAAATTCATGCGCACGGTTAAGCTAGCTGCCGCTTAATCTGCCCACGGATAATCGATGTTCTATTGCACATCATTTTATATTTGTATATAACATGTACGCAACACGTAAAGAAAAATATGCTATAGTTGCTTATCTAAAATTTCCATGTATTAAATTCCGTTAATACTTTAATTCATTTCTCAGCTATTATCACAAACGGGAAAATATTTGTGATACTAATATCCTCAGTGATACTAATATCCCTCCAAAATGTGTGTTAGGGTAATCATGAAAAATGGTATCATCGACCACTTTTACGCCTTCATGGAAAATCAATAAACAAGAAACCGGTAGTAGAGGAGGTAATCGCAGCAACGACCCAACCGAAGGTTCAATGTATGGTTTTGGATGAGGACCCATTTTGGGGCTCATGCTCATGCAAAATAATCTGATTTTCGTGCTATCCGGCCAGCATTAGAGTAAACAGAAATACCGCGGGGGATCAAGAAATAAATCTCCAAGTTTTCTCAAAAACGCTTCACTGTGAGAAATTGAATTTTGCGCTGGGTTTCAACCCAGATGCTATAGTATGTTTCATGTTTAATGAGCTGTTAACAACGCGTCGTTACGGTCCGGGGCGTGTCCAGAGTTTCTCGAGGTGACAATAATTCTATAAGCATTAATGTTGCGTACGACCTCATTATGAAGTAAAAGCATTTATGCGGATGTAGCGAAGTAAAACACTTCAAGTTAAAACATCTCAAGTTAAAACAAAGTTCAAGCAAAACACGCCTCAAGCAATAGCGCGCGCTTCAGAAACGCAACAAACATAAACAGGTAGTCAACCGTTCTCACGGTTCAAACGAGGAAGTGACTTACGCAATTCATAAACCATAGGTACATGTCGCATTAAATATAAATAAAACTTGTTATCAAAATAGTCATAGTTACAGTTAGCTGACCTATATGCGGTCAGCAACTAAATAGCATATAAGAGATGAAAACCTAAATAAAGTAAGCGCATTCGAACACAAACCTCAGAATCGCTCGTTTCTTAATAGTCGGAGGCACTCTCCGGTCGACGAAGGAAAAATATACCCGACTCGGTGTAAAGCACCGGCGTTGGGCGCTGCGACGGAGCAACACATCCGCCAGCAGCATTAATGGTGGCTCCAGAGAGGAACTAACGACCTCCTCGTAGTGAATAGCACGTGATTCAGTCCAGCATAAGCGCCGAAGCACCGTGAGTGAAATAGAACGGCAACTAAGTGCGTAAAACAGCACGACCGCCAAAAAACCGCGAGTGAAAGTGCGTAAAATAGTGAAGATCACAACCGTGAGTGAAATAGATAGGCAACAAGGTGCGTAAACCAGCACGACCGCCAAAACACCGCGAGTTAAAGTGAGTGAAATAGTAAGGATCACAACCGTGAGTGAAATAGATAGGCAACAAGGTGCGTAAACCAGCACGACCGCCAAAACACCGCGAGTTAAAGTGAGTGAAATAGTAAGGATCACAACCGTGAAAGAAATAGATCGGCTACAAGGTGCGTAGACCAGCACGACCGCCGAAACACCGCGAATGAAAGTGCACAAAGCATTAAAATCAACACCAGGAGTGGAAAAGAACGGCAAATAAGTGCGTAACTAAGCACGACCGCCGAAACACCATAAGAATAAGGTGACATCATAAACAAAACCCGAGAACCGTTAGCGAACCCTAGAGCACGGAGGGTACCGACAACGATATAAACAAACTAACGGCAAAACGTCAAAAAGCCAAATCAGCAAAAGGCTACGCCAACGTAGTGACCATTCGGTGGTTACACAGCAAGGTCGGCGACAACGAAATAAAAACAACGAGTAACAACAATCAGCTTAAGTTTCAATGGAAATAGCTGATTAAAAACATCGAATTAAACAACAACGAGTAGGCTTACTCGGTTTGGAACGGACAGCAAGCAGTGACTCATCGTCAGGTCCAACAAACAAAACGAACAGCGAGCGACTAGCGGCAAGTCCACCGGCGTCTCCAAGCAGCAAGCAGCAAGCAGCGACTCATCGCCAGGGCCGGCAAACAAAACAAACAGCGTGCGGATAACGGTCAGTGCACCAGCGACTTCAGGCAGCAGACAGCGATCGCAGACGTTCCAAGTAGCAGAGCGGGGCCGGCAATAACGTGACTGAAGAAAGCATCCAACCTACTAGAGACGACTATACAGCAGTAGTCGGACCAGAGAAGAACCCACCAGATCGACTAGCATCATCAGCAAGCGGACATCCGTGATACGGCAAACACAAGCATCTCAAACGCTGAGTGAGTAACAATGGAATTCATTACTAATCCAAACGGTCATTGTAAACTTTGTACTAACAAAGATGAGTGGGGGAAACAGGTCAGTTGCACGGAATGCGACAGGTGGTTTCACCTGAGTTGTTTGGGGGTAAAGAGTACCCCAAAGAATTTCGTATGTTCAAAATGTAAGAAATCTGAAGAAGAAAGGAAGGAGATAAAGAAGGCTCTAGAAGAATCACAAAGACTTTGCGAATTATTAAAGGAAAAAAGAGAGAAAGAATTAGAACAAAGTAGTAACAATAAAAAGGATTTGGAGCGGTTACAAGAGGAATTAAACGAAGCCGCTAACGATGGGAAAGAAATGCGTGAAGCATTAATTCAAACAGAGAAATTATTGCAGGAAAAGATAGATAATGAAAAACGAAACAAAGAATCACAGAAGCAGCAAGAAGAAGAAATAGAAAGATTGCAGAAGACTCTTGAAGATCAAATCATAATAGAACCAAAAAAGCAGGAAACAAAACAATTGCTAAGCGATAATGCTCCGAAACCCGAAACAAGCGAGGAAAATATTTCGCTTACCGAAAATATTAACAGACTTGTAAGCGCACTAACTGCTAGTTCTTCTGCTGGCAAAAGTACGCTTATGGAACTTCCTGAATTTGATGGTAGTTATAAACTATGGCCTCGATTTAAAACGGCCTTTGATGAAACAACTAAGAAAGGAAATTTTTCAAAGCTGGAGAATCTGAATAGACTACAGCGATACTTAAAAGGGAATGCATTAAAATCAGTCAGTGGTCTCATGTTAAGTCCTGATAATCTCGAGAAAATTATCGACCGATTAGAAAAACTTTATGGTAACCCCGAAAGCGTCTACAAGTCTTTGCTTAACGATCTCACAGCTTGCAGACACATATCAATAGAAAATCCAACATCAATAATAGAGTTTTCTAACGCGTTGAATAATATGGTAGATAATATGAATCTACTGGGGAGAACACAATATTTAAATGATCAGAGGCTCTTAAGCGACCTCATAGCACGGCTATCAACAGATCTTAGAAATAAATGGATTGCAAAAACATTAAATGATCAAGAGATTCACACATTAAGTGATCTTGCATTATGGATAAAACCAACCGAAGACCTAGCGGCAGTGTTGGTAGCAAATGAAAATGGTCAGAAATTTCGAGGGCACCGATTAAATGCTCACTTACAGCCCAAGATGTATTCTAAAGACAATCATTGTCTGGTATGTGGAAGGGCTCATGAAACAACTCAATGCCAAGAGCTCATAGATAAGCCAGTATGGCAGAGATGGAAACTGTTAACCCAAAGGGGCATTTGTACTAATTGCTGCAAATACAAAAACCATAAGGCAGTTAGCTGCCGCCTTCCTGCTCAATGCAGAGTGGAACGTTGCTCACAAAAACACCATACGTTGCTCCATAGGAAAGAGGAACAATCCCCATCATACATTCCTCCACAAAGATTAAACTTCCACAAAGAGGACAGAAAGCTTTACTATCAAATCATACCGATCACATTATATCACGAATGTGCGGAAATAAAAACATTTGCCTTGTTGGATCCAGCGTCAGCAACAAGTCTTATTGTTGATGATGTAAGAAAACAGCTGCAACTAACAGGGCCCAATATGCCTCTTAAATTATCGTGGACGAATGGAAACATACAAGACGAACCACATAGTCAAATTGTTTCTTTGAGGGTACGTGGGCCAAATAATAAAATGCTCAGCATCAAGAATCTACGCTCGGTGAAGGAACTCGACCTTCCCAGACAAACGGTAGATGCTAAGAAATTAAGCAAGATGTACAAACACTTCAAAAATATCGATTTAGAAAGTTACTATGATGCCATTCCCACAGTTTTATTAGGTCTCCCACATGCTTATTATACTCAAAGCATTGGATATCGCTCCGGAAAACCTAACCAGCCAGTAGCTCAAGAGACTCGTTTGGGATGGACAATATTCGGAGGAGGAAAACATTATTGGCAAAATGATATAAACAAGTGTAGTCCTCTATTTACAATCAAAGATCAAAAAGAAGAAGATGAAAAATTAATGTCGTCACTCATGCAGAAATTTTTCTCAACTGAAGAGTTTGGAGTTAAATCGAACGAAGCGCCAATGCCAAAATTAGAACAGCAGGCACTGGAAATTATGAAGGATACCTTGGCATATAAGGAAAACCGATACGAGATAGGATTACTTTGGAAAGAAGACAAACCACAGTTACCAAATAGCTATCCCCAAGCCCTGACAAGATTAAAATCACAAGAAAGAAAATTAGAAAAGGATGTTGAATTAAAAGAATGGTATCACCGAACTATTGCGGAATACCTAAGCAAAGGATATGCTCGAAAGGCTACCCCTGGGGAGCTGCTCGAACATAACCGGAAGATAAACTATATTCCTCACTTTGCTATAGTAAACAAGAACAAGTTTCCACCTAAGCCTCGTCTAGTATTTGATGCAGCCGCAAAAAATGAAGGAAGGTCACTGAACTCATTCCTCCTATCCGGTCCTGATGCTACCACATCTTTATTTGGTGTACTCATCAGATTCCGCGAACACGAAATTGCTTGCTCTGGTGATATAAAGGAAATGTTCCACCAGGTAAAGGTTAAGCAAGAAGATCAGTGTGCCCAACGTTTTTTGTACAGAGAATCTCCTAACAAAGACCCTCAGGTCTATGTTATGCAGGTAATGACATTTGGAGCGACATGCTCCCCAGCATGCGCACAATTTGTAAAGAATCAAAACGCTCTAAAATTCGAACAACAAAACCCAAAGGCGGTGAAGGCAATTACCGATAATCATTACGTAGATGATTATCTGGATAGTTTCGCCAGTATTGAAGATGCTGCCAAAACAGTAAACGAAATCATGACAATTCATAATAAGGCTAATTTTTTTATACGAAACTTTGTGTCAAATTCTCATGAATTGATAAGCTCTCTTCCTGAGAACAGGAGAGCGAATAAAGAGATGCATTTTATCGAAAACAAGGATGATACTTACGAGAAAATTCTTGGCATGCACTGGGACACGAGAAACGATACTTTCAGATATAAACTGAAAATTCCACCACTAGAGGATAAAAAATTGACCAAAAGGAATATACTTTCAAATATAATGAGAATCTACGACCCATTGGGCTTGGTCATCAATCTCACTACGGAATCAAAGGTCCTCATGCAAGAACTATGGAAGGAGAAAGTTGACTGGGATGATGTATTGCCAATTAACCTCCAAAGAAAATGGCAGGAATGGCTCGACGCTATAAAAACTGTTGAAGATATTAAGATCGTCAGATCCTATTCAAACATTAAGGGAGACTGTCGCAGAGAGCTGCATACATTTGTAGACGCCTCAGAAAGGGCTTTCGCAGCCGTTGTATATCTAAAAACAATACAGGGTAACACAGTAAATGTCAATATTTTGGCAGCTAAGTCAAGAGTAGCTCCCACAAAACCACTTACTATACCAAAGTTAGAACTTCAAGGGGCAATACTTGGTGTAAGACTTGCCGATACCATTAAAAAGGAATTGAGACTGAATATAGATGAGGAATTCTATTGGACAGATTCAAAGACAGTACTAGGATGGATCAATTCAGAAGCTCGCAATTACAAACAATTTGTGGCATGTCGAATAGGGGAAATTATCCATCGAACATCAAGAATTCAGTGGCACTGGATAGCTTCAAAAGACAATCCAGCAGACGAAGCTACGAAACCTAAACAAGGGCACTCGATATGGCTAGAGGGTCCAGATTTCTTGAAACAAAAAACATTAGCAACCCTCAAATCGGAACAATTTGCTACAAACATAGAGATCCGACCGGTGCACATGATTAGAGAAAAAACGGTGCAATTCAAGGATTGGAAAACGCTTTCAATCGACTGGTGCTCTAGTTGGATACGCATCAAAAGAGCAGTCGCACTAGGCTTAAAGTTCATAGAGAAACTAGAAAAGGTAGTAAAGCATCAAAAGCATTCCTCAACAATAGATAAAACAATTCTAGACCGAGCAGAACATGTTCTTCTGCAGAAATGTCAATGGGAATCCTTTCCAGAGGAAATGACTAATTTAAGCCTGGGAAGACCCATTCCCCAGAATAGCTCTATAAAAACATTAAACCCTTATGTGGAAGACGGCTTGTTGAGAGCTAAAAGCCGCCTAAATAACATAAACTACTTACACCTTGATACAAAATGCCCAATAATTCTACCAAAAAGGCATCATGTAACCGAACTTGTAGCAAGACACTACCACTTACGCTATATGCACAAAAAAATGGAAACGACTATTGCAGCTATTCGACAAAAGTATTGGATAATAGACATACGCGCCGTCGTTAAACACATGATAAAAAATTGCCAAACATGCAAGAATGAGAGGGCAAAACCAAGTTACCCGATGATGGCATCACTACCTGCGTGTAGAACAGCAGCGTTCCAAAAACCGTTCACACACACGGGAGTCGACTACTTCGGCCCGTTAAACGTAACTATAGGAAGAAGAGTTGAAAAAAGATGGGGGGTGTTGTTTACTTGTTTAACGACACGAGCAACTCATCTGGATATTGCAAACGATCTAAGCGCAAATACGTTCATAATGTGTCTTAGAGCAATGCAGCACAGAAGGGGAAAGATAACTGATATCTATAGCGATAATGGGACCAATTTTGTTGGAGCTCATAATCAGCTGAAAAAACTAATAGAACGTTGTGCAATTGAGGGTACTAGGTGGCACTTTAACCCACCGGGAGGGCCACACTTTGGAGGTTCTTGGGAACGACTCGTAAGGGAAGTAAAGAGTCTGCTCCCCACTAACAAAAATTTTCCGGAGGCTACATTGAGAGCAATCTTCACGGAAATTGAATTCATCATAAACAATAGACCACTGACCCACATACCAATAGAGAACAGTGATGATGAAGCACTTACCCCTTTCCACTTTTTGATAGGCTGTTCCGGCGAAGCCGAACCAAGCACGTTGGAAACGGAAGTGACCAGAATCAACTGGAAGATCGCCCAAGGGGTTGCTCGCAATTATTGGAATCGCTGGATATCTGAATATCTACCAACAATTGCAAAACGGGGAAAGTGGCACGACCCTGCGAAACCGCTAGAAGTAGGAGATATAGTAACCTTCCCTGACGAAAACAAAACTGGGAAGTGGTTGAAAGGGAGAGTAACAAAGATATACCCCGGGAAAGACGGACAGGTGAGATCAGTTTCATTACAGGTAGGTTCCACAGAACTCCGAAAACCTGTTGTGAAACTAGCTGTCTTAGACGTTAGAAGAGGCGAAAATCTCGAAAACACAAATTCATTGCAAGATAAAGAGTCTAGACGCAAGGATAAAGAATCATCAAAAAATAAGGATAGTAAACCTACCGAACGGCGAAGAATAACACGATCGTCAAGATGAATAGGTGGACAACAGTAGTAATGATGTTCGTCAGTTCCGCATTTGGTCTAACAATAACACCGATTACGGAACCTGGACTTTTCTTTGATCACTTAGGGACGCTCCTTATTGAAAGAGGAGCTTGGGAAACTACGTTCCATACAAAAATATTCCCAAAAAACGACACCAACATATTAACACAGATAAAGTACGATTTAAACGAAGCGTTGAATCCAATCAACGAGACTGATACTAAGGTTCAGAAGCTTAGGGAAAGCCTTATCGACGAATGCAATTATGCTATCAATCTCGTCAAAGAGGCAACAAAATTCAGAGTTAAACGCAGTGGCGGAGTATTCGGAGTCTTGAAGGATTTTATTTTCGGAGGAAATGAGATAGATGAGCAACTCTCGCTGCTCAAATCAACAGAAGATTTAAAAATATCCAAGATTTCAGATAAGTTAGATGATGCGAATAATAATCATAAAAAGATAATGGAGCAAATAAGTGCTAAGGTAGCAATGATAGACGAAGGAGCAGCCAAGCTCCGGAAAGACTGGAACGAAAGTAAACGAAACATTTTTAACAAACACATTCAAGAAACAATTATGCTAGGGAATACACTAGTTCAACAAATAATAAATAAGTATCAAACTTTAAGGGTAGATCCCTTGAGTCATTTCAACGAGCTAGAAACCATTTTGGACATCAGATTAAGGTCAAACAATGACGTAACGATTGAGGCTCCTATATTAAGGAAGAAGGAATTAATAGCAGGAGAAGTAATACTTCATATAGAACATATAGTCATAAGCAAGGATAAATTTGAGATTTTTGATATAATTCCGATTCCAGACTTTACAAACGGTACAATACTAAACATAGAAGAAACACGTGTAGCAGTAAATAATGACCAAAGCTATGTATATCCACATGAGATGAAGCCTATTAATACAACTCACTATCTTTCATCTAAAACCATAATCAGAAAAGAAACAGATTGTATAGTTGCCGCACTCCTGCACATATCAATTCCAACAATTTGCTCGATATCGCATATAAAATTACCTCTTACTAAATTCTATATGTTGAACCACCCAAACCAAATACTGTATTACTCCGCGCAACCACAGGAGATTTTTTTGAATTGTAACGGCACACTTACGAATCCCGCCTACAACACGGGCATTATCACGCTTTCACCGGCATGTAAATTAGAAACCAGATCGATGGAAATACGTCCGGTAGTGGTGAAGAAAAACGAAATATTCAAAACATATTTTAAGCCAATGAAGGAACTACCGTTTAAAACCGCCGTTTCTAAAAACGTCATTTACTACATGTTAATAATAACAACGCTCGCGCTCATACCATTAACTATATTTGCAATTTTTACGATTAAAAGATGTAATAGAAGACGTCAACGTCCTCCGCCGTTTAAGGCACCAACAGAAGCGTAACCTCTCACGAGAAGTTACGGGGGCCGGGATGTTGCGTACGACCTCATTATGAAGTAAAAGCATTTATGCGGATGTAGCGAAGTAAAACACTTCAAGTTAAAACATCTCAAGTTAAAACAAAGTTCAAGCAAAACACGCCTCAAGCAATAGCGCGCGCTTCAGAAACGCAACAAACATAAACAGGTAGTCAACCGTTCTCACGGTTCAAACGAGGAAGTGACTTACGCAATTCATAAACCATAGGTATATGTCGCATTAAATATAAATAAAACTTGTTATCAAAATAGTCATAGTTACAGTTAGCTGACCTATATGCGGTCAGCAACTAAATAGCATATAAGAGATGAAAACCTAAATAAAGTAAGCGCATTCGAACACAAACCTCAGAATCGCTCGTTTCTTAATAGTCGGAGGCACTCTCCGGTCGACGAAGGAAAAATATACCCGACTCGGTGTAAAGCACCGGCGTTGGGCGCTGCGACGGAGCAACACATCCGCCAGCAGCATTAATTAAATTGATAGGAAGGTTTGGATTAACTTGTTGAATTGATATATTACGACCATTTAGTGAGGGGGGAAATAAATGGACAAGCTTCACGCAATGCTAACTTATTATAAAAAGTACTTTTAAATCAGCAACACACACATCAGAATCAATCACACATTTTCTAAAGCGAAATTTTGAAAACATCATGTAAAAAAAGAAAACTAAACATCGAAAGTAAAATGATGCGATAGCTAATGAAAATTCCAGAATGACTTTTCAACGCTTTCAGCGGTTGACAGCATCTTGCAAATTGAAATGAGGTTAGTGATCCTTCTCAAACTTGACAGCTATGACACAAGTTTCAAATTCCGTCAGCTATCCTATGTTTTGTAATACGCCCCAGCAACAGATTGACAGCATGATCAAAGCAAAACACAATGCACAAGAGTAACGCTGATGAGATTCTTCATCGACTGCGTTCAACAGGTGATAAATGAACATTGATGGTTTGCACAGCGAACAAAATTGGCTAAATGATAATTTTGGATCTAAACGCTCCAAAAATAGAATTTTTTTTCCCATACTAATGGATTGAGCCAGTTTTTCTTTTCTTCCTCTTGGGTTTCTTCTTCTTTTTCTTTTGCTTCGCATCAGAAACTCAGCAGCGAAAAAGTACGGTTTAGTTAAAGAAAACCATCGAAGGGTGGAATTGAATCGCGTGTGAGTGAGCACTCAGCATACAATATTCATAAACTTTCAAACGAACGATATGGTTGAAACCTTAATCGGTGGGAAATAAAAACTGAAACTCCGAAGCCATAACTCTTTGGCACACTGTTTGCGTTCACTTTCATCTGCTCATCGTATTGCTTTACTCTTGTTTCGACCATCATAATTAGAACCTTTTCACCGAAATGGTAACGTAGGCAAAAAAGCAAGCCTGCATCCATCTGGACAGCGATGGGGGTTTCAAGTTGTTTTGCTTTACACTCCCACTCTTTCACCCTGCAGTCTAACGTTTTCTCTCTCACTCTCCTGCACAGCATCGCGAAGTGTTGGCAGCAAGCGGCGCAAAGAACAGCAAAGCGGCAACAAGGAAAGCAATGAAATCCAACACCCAAACCAAGGAGGAAGTTCACTAATTTCTCTGACCGGTTGTTGCTGAGCGATGCCGGGAGCGTCCCGTCTGCAGTCTCTCTACACCCGCTTGATCGGCGACGCGTCAGGCAAAATAAAAGCAACATGCACTCCCGGGGGAGGGACGCGTCAGAACCGTCTATCGTGTCGATTTTCCGGCAACCGCTCATCAAATCGAGTGAAATGTTCACAAAGTTCAAGGTTGACTCCCGAAAAACCCATGGCAGAAGGCCATGTGTGCCACGGGTGGATATTTTGAAGGTCTATTTTTCAAACATCCAATTACCAATTTCTTATGATAGTGATACTACCTCCCTTGTAGCGCTGATTCTACACACACCAGCCCTCTCAGTAAACCTGCGCGCCTGGCAGGTTGGGAATATTTCGGTGTTCTTTTATAAATAGCCCGCACGGTCAGAGTGAAGGACTCGGGTTCAAAGGGGCATTTCCAGGTTCTAGAAGGTTAACGTTAATACTGCGCTTCTGTGCGACTGAGCGATGTGTAGTAGTGAAGCAGCAGCAACAGTGGTAGTTTGAGAATAAAATAAGAATGTCTAAACGAAAAGCAAAATCCGACATCGGTTCCAGGAAAAGGGAAAGTCAATGTTGGCGGTCTAACGCGTGTAGACTCGCTTCTAACGCTCTACCAAACGTTCTACTTTCGCACGAGTCAAACGATATTTTCTGTTCTTGCCATTTCTTTGTACAGCTTTTCACAGGCAGACTGGTTTCCCTACTTGGCAGAACCGTGTGTCAACAGACAAGGGATAGGGCACAGTTTTGGGGTTACTTATTAATAGAAATATCTTCAGCATTGCAGAGCCAGGCTTCAAACTGAGCAAACCAATGATCGCACAAAACGACAGGACTAACAATCGATTGAAGAAAGGTTTGGTAAAAATGATTGTGACACGTTCTTTGTATTCTCGTCAACGAGAATGTCCTATTGATTTTCATAAGGAGTTTTATCGATCCCTCGACCTGCTTCGGAAAGGTAAGCAAATAATCTATGCCATTCCACATTCAGCAGTAAACAGTTCGCTCCACAGGATACAGCTTAGTTTGTGGAAGATTTTGACAAGGTAAAAAATTGTTCGGTCTATGATATTGTTAAACAGTATGATATTGTAAAATGCAAACAATGGTATGCTACCAATCAATAACGTACATACTCTACATAAAAAGTAGTATGAGTACAATACAAATATTTTAGAGGAAAAAAGACTACGATTAACGAAGGTCAGCATTCAAAATACAAGCTGATATTGCTTATTCTAATGAGTTCCCATTAGTAATCAAATTCTGGATGTATTGCGTATAAATGCAAGCATCTCCAAGTAGCTATTCTATACATTAAATATTACATCTTATGCATAAATCAGTGACGTGTATAATTAATTCTACCACAACCTCGTTTTTTTCGGTTTCTCTTTACTGTCTTGCACCTTGTTCAAGTCAACCGTAATAGCTTTCATAAATAATAATGCTGCCACATCTCCGCCCAGTTCAATCTAACCTCTAGTGGGTAAGCCCTTGTAAACAATGCGATAGAGGAGGCTTCAATACGAACGCATTTGTAGAACTTCCTACCATTGGAGCTTTTCCAAACACGCATCACTTCACCAAAAGTGATCCCCACGGTAGAGGAGAATCTATTTCACGTTTGGAAGAACTGGCAACCAAACACGGTGAGTGAAATTTCATGAGCCGCTGGGGAACACAGAAGGAGTTGTTTACTACTCAAGCTCTGAAGTGGGAAGTGCGAAGCATACTTATCCTACAGTAAGGTCAAAGGTAGAAGCAAATCAATGTTTTGCGTATTGGGTACGAAAGGAATGTCCTTTATGGAATCTACATTTACTCGTTACTCTCTTGTGTGCGATTTCTGCTTCCGGACCTTTCCAGCTTATCGGTTGCTCCGATAAGAAACGTGTACGTTTAGTGCTTCGCATGCGAATGGGGGCAGTCGTACGAAACGCCGGAATGAAGAGATGGAATAATTTTTCGAATTAATTACACATTTGCACTATATACGCGCTATCATCCAATTAGTGAAATAAAACAGCTGGATGGCGTCGTTTGTCTCCCTTTTGAGATTTGCTCGAATGGCCTGGCTGGTACATGGGTAAACAACTGAAGGGTTTTTCATAATCAAACGTACGTAACGATTACCTTGGGAAACGCTTTCTCGGTATGTGGTTGACGTTTCACGCTTGTCACTTATTAATGAGAACTGGGCTGCACGGGATTTCACATTGATCACGAGAAAAACGGTGGCATTGAGTAACATGTAGTGATGAATGAATGCTGTGTATGATTTGTGTAAGATTTACCTGAATGTAAATTAGCCGGTAAATTTAGTCATACAAATAAAACATATAGAATGTACTCTATAAGCAAAGTTGTACAACAGATTAAATGCAATAATTCAAACTAACTCACCGTGTAGATTATAAAAACTCGAGCTTTGCTCAACATCTATTGATAAAAAGTCGAAGTATCCAAAGGGGTGGTGCAGACGAGTGCAAACATTGACAGACGATCGATAAATTTAGCGATTAGCCAAATGGCGCTACTAACACTGACGAACGTGTGCACACCAACTAGCGGTACGTGTTAATCACTGTGATAAATAACTACACTACGCACGCATAGGGTGATTTATTTCGTTATATTAAACTGCACTTTCCGCTCATTTGTTTTTCTTAACTCGATTTGTATTATCTCGATTCACTTGCTTCAGTTTTGATGTAACTATTAAATTGTGCATACAAAAGAAACTCAAACGTGGAGAGAATCGATTTCGGGTTGACGACTGTCGTAAAATGTGTGTACCACCAGCAATAGCTTCGACGATATCGCTACAAATAAAGTGTTTTCTTCGTTATGTTACAAAAAATATGCTTTTATCTTTTGCTGGCACTAAAAATCATTTGGTTCACATTGACACATTGACACGCTAAGCTGATGTTGCGCACTGCCTGCAGGCCACTGATTTTATTCAGATCCTTTACACAAAACACACAGACAGTGTTACGCTCGGCTGTACAAACAATGAATGCAAAAGCCCATCATCCTTTCAATCGCCAGACTGCGCTGTGTGGCACTGATACGCGATGCTCTGTTGGATGTTGATGCACGTTAAAGTACGCTAAAACGGAAATAGACACGGGTAAGTTAAGAACACACAGTAATGGGAGCGACAGATAGCGCGAGAATGAGGTTGAGAGGAAACGTTAGCGGTGTGATGTACCTCATGCAACCGGCAAACAAGAAGGGTCTCGCGTCATTTGAAGCCTCTGCCGCCCGAAAATAAATCCACGTCCACGAAGGTTTTTCAATTATTAACTTTGTAATGCTATATTAAAAATTTAATTTTCCACCTGAACAAACGAGAGCCTGCCAGCGCTAAGGCAGAGCGCGGTAGTAGAGCAATCGGGTTTAC
Organism: Anopheles merus; assembly: GCF_017562075.2. Lineage (NCBI taxonomy): Eukaryota > Metazoa > Arthropoda > Insecta > Diptera > Culicidae > Anopheles > Anopheles merus. The sequence goes on from NC_054085.1 coordinate 4,763,257, forward strand.
ATCGACCCGGTATGGAGAAGAAAATTGCTTTCGAAACGGACCCGGAAAAGCGGGAATTGAAAATGACCACGAAAACATCGCGCTGTCCACGGTGACTGGCGACGGTGAGCGACCGTTCGTTACACACGTTTCAAATTGGGCACTGGATTGGCTAGGACTGTAATACAGCGCACGTGCATGAATGCTGGACACGACCTTTCGAAAAACAGAGCTTGAAAACTATTCCCTCTACATTCACTGGTGAGTAAGGTTTTCGCACCAAAACGGGAAACGTTCGCTTTGTTAGAATGTGATTTCATGCGTCGTTCTAACATTCAGGTCGCTTTTTGTTTTCACTACCATATCCACAGCACCGGGACGATGGTTGTTCTGAAACAGCTGAATCTAATATTTATAACCACGGCTACAATCTGTTTACGGTTCACCTGATAACTGCACGTGATGCACCAATTTGAGTCACCCATTGTGGTATATCCCCCCGCTTTACTTCCACTAAATGAAGCTCCACTTCTGCCGCTGCTGTTAAAGACCCGCAGCAACGTGCCCAGAACAGAAACGTCTCACTTAGCCGGCGGTACCCGTGCTAAAATATTCAGATTGACCAATATCCTGCCCAGCAATGATTTCTGCACGCCTGCTCGCGGCCGTCGTCTGCCAAAGCGTGGGTTCATGTCAGACACAAGCAGGTGAGTTCATTGGGTAACAGGAGGGGTGACAAATTATGTACGGGCTCGCAAACTCTCGTGCGGATATTCAGTATCCTTTATGGCCGGAAAGGACGAAGCAAGGTGTAAATAGGCCGGCCCGAAGCAGAACCTGAGCAGGTCAATTGACTGCACATAGACACACACACACATGCACACACACTACAATCGCAAACTTTAGTATACACAAAAATTGCGCTCACGCAATTCTGTAGCATTCTCGGTAGGGCAGACGAAGCCACAAACTCGTCGATCCTATATCCAACGGCACTATCGATACAAACAGATACATAGAGTAACACGTATTATGTACACCGGTCCCGGAAGGATCGTTTGCCCAGGTCTCGTTTTCACTAACTCGCTCACTCACAGTACGGATTGCTTGCGTGATCGTTGCGATGTTGGGCGATAAAACGAGAAGAAAAAAAAAACACGGTCCGCGAAGGAATGTAAGACAACGAAAAAGGTCAAATAATGAGCACATATGGGTGTATTGGTAAACATTGAGGTGCACCACAAAGAACACTCGAAGATATGAATACACTACGAATGGCAGGCTAGCGGCAGACACGAGTTGAGAAAAAAAAACCAACCCTTTTCAACTGGCAACTGCGACGCACAGCGGCTGTATGTCAACTCGGCACGGATACTGAAAATAAACTGACTGACGAGAAAGATTGGATGCTAGTGTCGGTCTGACCTACTGTGAACTGATGGTGCGACTCTCTTTGCCACTCGGTCGCCATAGCTGTGCTGCGCTCAGTCGCTCAGCTCTCTTTGGGCGACGGTGAGTAGACGAAGTTTCACTTTTGTTTGGAAAACCATAAGGCAGACAATTATTACCCTACGCGGCCGCTTGTTGATCGCTAGTAACTCAGTAAGGTAAGGTTCTCTCAGCTGTAACGACTGCTCACCGGCGGCGGTTACTAATTGAAAGTTATGCTGGAATCAATCACTCTTTGCATGAATTTAAGGAAACTTCCAGTAATACATACTCGCACATAATGGCGAAATAAATCGTTTCACAAACTCTAATAAATTATGGTACATTAATATTTCCAAAATCTGTTGAAAGAGATCAATTTTCTGTTAATGCTAAACGCAATAGACATAATTTAGTACAATCGATCCCGATTATGATAAATTCTATACGAGTTGTTTTTATTTTTCTTCGTATTTTAATTTATTACAAATGATCAATTCTCAAAGTATAACAGCAACGACAAAAATGATAGAGCAATTCTAACGTTTGAACCCAAATAACAACCTGCTTATACAATGACTCAAAAAAATAGGGAAATGTCAAATGCACTCTCATTTACTGTCGTTTTGTATTCATAGTCTTGTTCTATCAATAATGATAGCAAGCAATATAACAATACTTTATTCCACGCTTTTCGTCTAGGGCTTGTTGGCGGGAGCTATGCCAAACACAGAAGTGGAAAAGTAGCAGTAGACATTATGCTTGAGCATTGACGATATTTGAGCTGTAAACCCTCAAGGGTATCGTTTTACCATTGGAGATAGTTATTCCATTTGATATTGATCACATTCCCTCATATGAGACGTGCACATATCACTTAGTAAAAATCAATATACCAAAGGAAATTTTACCTGTATTTTTTATGATTTATACTTTTATTGCAATCACTAGGACGAATTTGGACAACATATTTATAGAATTGATTTTTGAAATAGAGTATGCTCATGGAGACGCCCAGTCGTTTGAAGCATGGTCGAACTATTTAATTGATCTTATTTGTTTGGATTGAAAGATTGAAAGGTATGGTATGGAACGTCCCATTTATGAAGCCTAATGTAAATTTCAAATCCCTCTCTAAGGATTTCAGATCCTGTATGGTAGATTCAGACCCTTTTAACTATTACAACCGTCAAAGTGTTATGTCGAGCGTAATCTAATAGTCCCTGTGTTTGGTTAAGCCTACCCATAAGGTACTATCAACCTATCGCTTACTGCAGTCACGTTCCAGACCTTCCAGCGGAAATCCCAGTGCAATGATCCTGTTCCATTGACCGTGATGTTTGTGTTGTTTTTTGTTTGAGCATCTTCTTGCTATCTTCCTCACTAAATTTAACGACCAGACCCGGGGTCAACTAGCACGAGATACGGGTGGGCAGCATTGTGATTATTTGATGAAGTGACATTTCGACCACGTCAACAATGATGCGTTTGCTGATGTTAAAAAGCGTTTACATGAAAGTGAAACCATCGGATAGCTTATATTTAGAACATGCTGAAATGTTGGAATATATTTTTCTATGTTATAGATAAACACGTAATTTACAACTAAATCACTTTTTTTATATAAAAGTTTGAAATTATTCAAGTACATAGATTTCGTTGTGATAGAAATGATTTATAAAAAAATCTGCAGAATTTCTAAATAATCTGGTAACAAACTGTGTCACAGACGTGTACATCCTGCCTTGATGCACGATATGGGTCAAGTAAGAATTGAAAGACAATCATGATGTCTATTAGACGTTTTAGTTCAGCCGTGAAATTGTTGTGTAACGTGATGGGATGAAGGTTATGCTTACATTTAAATCAATTGTTCAGACAGAGCAATTTTGTAAGCAATGCTGACAGGAGAAGCACAGGACAAGAGAAGGTAGTGGCAGAAAATCCCTTAAAGTGCCTTCGCATACGGTGATCATTTTCTACCCAAACATCTTTGAGGTATTCACGGCGCACCGTGACAAAGAAACGCTTGACTGATAAGGATAACAAACGAATAATAAATGGGTACGTACATCATTTGTAAACTGGGACATGAGGGGATGAGGTTAAGTGACCTTATGGATACACGCGCTGCTGCGTCCAAAATCGATACATGTCGTACACCATTGACATCGTTCGTGCCAATGCTGGTTCGTGATACAAGACATTAAACAACGATGGGAATGAATTGAATCAAGATCCTAAATTTAGTAGTCATGTGTGATTAATTATCCATTGCAGACAAAGCACAATGTTCGTTATTTTGAACAAATGCGTCTCTGTGAATTCACACAATAATAGTCTCACTCAACCATAAAACAGAAAAAGGGCTTATTATTTCTATTCGATGCAATAATTGCAATATTCAAGAAAGTGTGGCATATGCTCTGACCAACGTTGTAAATTGACCGTATTGAATTTGTTTAGTCATGCACTGATACTGCAACAGTATGAACTTCATGATCAGTGAAGGTTCATCAATGACCCACTTAATGAAACAACCTGGGGAAAAATAGCCTTGCTTCGAATCACTCCACTGTGTGGTTAGTTCATAAAGCCATAATTCATTCATATCTATTGATTTTCGATTTCTAGCCATCGCATGTCCCGCGTCCTCGAATCAACAAGCTGTGCTGTCAAATTAAACATGAATAGAAGCGGTTTGACGGTAAAGGTAAAGGATGGGTCTGAGTGGTTTTATTGATTTGGACCAATATGAGTGTAAAGCATCACTCAGTCAATAAAGGTGTATTGAACGGTAGCACAAACAGATAATTTTCCTTAACTAATGCTTTCGTTTGTACCTTCTATGCGGTTGATGGTAATGGGAGTAATGTGTGAAAATCTGAAAACTAATCCAATTAATCCTTTATAATATATCGCTTTCGGAGAACAAGCCCACCAGTAGAGATAGATAAAGTGCATTCTTAAGAAATTGTACTGCATTTGTTCTATAACTTTATCAGAGATTTTGACAGTGTTTTTGTGTATGTATGTGTATTGTGTATGTGTACGTCATGTACAAAACGGGAATTGTGAGAACTGACGCTGTTTTTTTTGTTTTTTTTTTCTATTGATCACTATCATTTTCACTACATAATCTTCGCTTTTATTGAACCAATACGTATCACTTTTTAAAAAAACCATTAATATGACTCATGAATAATACGTGGGACAACTTTTATCATTTTTCTTATTACCTTATTTCATTAGACTCTTATTATTCCTTTCCATGTGTAAAGAATGAAGTTTATTTAACTTTACATCTACTCTTTGCTGCATACACGCATTCTTTACCGCGTGTAACACTTTCCTCATTTTCAATATCAAAATAGTGCGAAATAAACGATTGCTATAAGCGATACTTATACGTTTTATTTTATACTTTACAGCATTTGCTTCTTTTACGCATTTCTTAAAATAGTAATGAGTCAATTATGAAAGTTTTCTTTCAAGATTTGCAAACTAAATCACTAACATTTCTAAACTGTGTATTGTTTTGTGACAACTATCCTACGGAATTGGTCTTGAAAATGTTGTAACGTAATATGTTACATGGGTGTAGCTAACGGTCGTTCTGCTTCCCTTCTGCTTCCTACTGAAGGTTCAGTTCAACTTTACCCCAGTCTTGAAATTGCTTATATGCTTCGGTCTGATTTATTGCTACTTATCACGAGCATGTTGAGCAGAAAGGAACAACGGTGATTTAAGCGATGAATGTAAACCAGCAAGAATGCAGAAGCCAAGCTGTACATCGGTCTACTTCTGCTGCGGCACCACATCCAGGAAATGATAATTTTGTTTTTCCTCCTACGGTTCACAGCTCCTAGCTTATGTTTGCATCTATTATGGCACGAAACCTGGCGCGTGTTTTTTTCTCTGCGTTACTCGTTTATTATAGTACTTTAGCTGTTTCCATCACGGGAGGGTGGCAGACGACCAAGAGTTGCTATGCTAAGTTCAACATCAACCATTACCCTGCTTTACACTTTACAAATAGGACATTGAACCTTCCATTAGACTGACCCGCATCCTGATCGATCCGTCTGCACCGGAGCTGTCAGACTGCATTAGCATCATTTGATACATCATTCGCTATAGAGAGGTATTTATTGGTACGCAAGCAAATTGCTGGACACGGCTGTAAGTGTACGAAGTGTGGAGCAGTGTTCAAGTAACTGAGTTAGTATTTTGCCTTAATGGCGTTGGTAAACGAATTTAAATTTTTAATTAAGGAGTAAATTGGAAATCGCCCTCAACGACGCTGATCTGCATACATTTCAAAAGGATATTTATTGTCCAAAGGAAATAAATGCTACAAAATAAATAAATAAGAACCAGATTCCTGGCCGCGGAATTCAACATTTACAAAGGCACTGCAAACGATTTGCTCACTTTGAATTTATCCATTATGTTTCCCGGTATAAGGTTTGATGGAATTTTCCTACAGCGGACAGCGAGCTCTAGTACGGTGGAATCGCGATACAAATACCATCTCCTAAGCCCTTTACCGGTGAGGTCCTTCCAAGAAAGGACAACATTTACCAATACCAGCAGCAAAAATCGAAAACCATGCGGACGAGCAACGCAAACGCACGAGTGGGTAATTAATTGTGACCTTAATTTGGAACGCTGAGTCGTTTCCGAAGCAGGAAAAGCAGGAATCAACATGTTGCCTGGCAAACCGTTCCGTCTGTCTGTATCAGGTATAGGAAACCGCCGGCAAGCCGCTTCGTTTTTTATGGCTATTGATTTTTCCTCGCCCGACATTCGCTGCTCGATGGAGAAATAAAACAATGGGGCAGTTTCAGTTAACTTATCTGCTTAAAAACTACAATAAATGTTTTTCTTCGTGTTTGACTTGACCAAAGATTGTCCATTAAGCGGGGCGTGCAGCGAATAATGGAAAATAAACTGTGAATCTGCGTCTCATTGGAACGTTTTGGGATTTTTCCTACCACGATGGCAGTGTCACCGATGACCAAATCTAGCACTCAAATACGACAGCAAAGCGTTAAAGGATCGCATAAAGTGACAAACGGTTTTCTGTTCCGTCGCTACGGCGGCGACGGAGGTAGAAATTTTCGGTAGGGGAGCAGTTACACGCTTCCCTGCAAATGCGGCTTGTGCAAAATTGTTTAAGCTACCACGTTTCCTGAAAACTGGTTCGTTGGTCGCGAGCTGTGAAAGAATGTTTCATATCAGTGGAGCATAAATTTGCATCGTCTGTACGGTTGGCGTACGGCACAGCTTGAACTCAATTTGGATATGAAACAAAACGGAGGTACTTCAAAGTACCAATAAACAGTCGGGAAAGAAGTGTCAGCTTGATTTTGGACAAAAAATAAGGTTGGTGTACGGATTTGGATAATTTTAGAATTTGATTTTTTGTTCAGGCAACAGAAATGTAACATGAAACGTTGCATTTGCTGGACTAGATTTTCTTTCAATTCCATGATGCTTTACAAGCGTTCGAAGAACATGTTTAAACCATTTCGTTTATACATAAATCCATAGGGACTGGTATTTTAGTTTACACAATGTCCAAGTAATTTTAATTCGTTCAAATATTTGCAAAGCCGATTCATCAGAAGTCAATACACCGTCTGGCGTAGAGTTAGTTCTTTCTTACAATTATCAAAAACTATAGTTTGATGAATCTACCCTTCCTTGGACCATTGTGTTCCACGTGAAAGCAGCTGGATGGAAAATCCCGACAAAAGAAATTAATTATGCAAGCTACTCAGCAGGAATGCATCATTCTCTGGCGGAATCGACCGTAGCTGCGTTCAGCGGTTAGTCCTGACGACAGGACGTTGCCAAGCGCGTGCATGATGAATGCCCAACGGACACGTTAAAGGAGGAAGAAATAATCGATATTTCCTGTGGTCAGCTCGTCAGGTTCAAGACGGCGCGTGTTTCTTTTATTAATTAATTCCCGGTTTTATGGCAACGTAATAAAAACGTTCCTTTATGAGCCGTACTGCACGATGTTCGTAAAAAGTGAAAGTCTTTATAAGGAGCATATTAACTGCTGTGTTTGCCGAGCGATAGGTTGCACTGAGTAGGAAATTGGTACATGAATGGGTTATTAATGATCAGGAAATTCAAAAAAAATATGTCAGTCCCTTAATAAGTCAAGGTAAGATGTAATGTTGCGTCTCATTTATAGCTATTGTAAGTTCTATCAAGTAAATATGGTATGGTTCGAAACATGCATTAAATTAAATAAATAGTTTGAAAAGATACTTTCGATTGCGTACAAAAACTCTCATAAGCAGAATTAATGTAATAAACTTGCATAAATTACAACTGCTCAAAAACGTCCATAGAATGATTCTGCTGTAAAGTGCTGCTGCTGAAAGCGTGGCAAAAAGTGGGTGCAAGATGTTTATCATGCTGTGTGGTTGATAGTGAGTTATTCATACAGGCATGTGCGATTCTGTGTTTAGCTACACAGAACGACAGAGCTGGGACACTGAATATTGATCCGTCTGCATATTGAACGAGAAACCTGGTCCCAGCCGTATGTTTGACATATGATGCCGGAAATGTTATTGCTCTACAAACGATGGATGATTTATGCCCGGGACGGTTGACCATGTTGTGCAAAACAGCTCCCTATCTAATAAACTACCAGAGACAACAGGCATCAAACTATGCATTATAAATACGAAAGGTAAATTGAGTTTTACGTAGGAGTGTATTCGGATGTGCAATGTTACAAGTATGTTAGAATTAGCTTACTAAAATGAACATTTTCACCCTTTTACTATACATTATGTATACGTATATGATGCTTTACGCATCTCAAAAAAGGCAATCTTTGCTCATTTAAACATTGCTACTAGAGTTTAACGCTGAAAAAGATGGGTGCTATACCCCTATACCTCGAAGAAAATTAATGAAGTACCATCAGGTTCGAGGTTTGCTCACGTTATCCTTAATGGTAACACATAACGGTTAGTAGTAACGTGTTCACCACACCCAAACTAATTGCTTCTCTGCATTTGCAACGAAACATCACATTAGGAACGGCATTTGTAAACGATAGGTTTAGCAACGGTGTGGTAAAGTTTTGCAGCGCACACTACACTAATATTGGTTACAGTATATCAATTTGTAGTATTACCGGTGCTATTACGAGCGAGACTCACGCTCGTTCTACACTCGGACTGAAATTATCATAACTTTATCATTAAGTCAATGGTACTAATAAATGGGTAGTAAAATTGGGTGTTCTTGCAACACATGCATCGAACTGGTATACGTAACTATGATAAGCAAACACTACTCATTTGAAAAGCTAATTGATGTAGCTTAAAAGTTAGAAAGGCGAAGCCTTTCACTATCAACACTATCAAAAAAAGATTTTTATAGTTTTCGGAGTTTCGGTTCTCAATTGTTTCAATGCTATATTCATTGTTCAATATTTGCATGGTATGTTGAAAATGAGGTAAGGTTTAATCAGAAATTGTAAAGAAAAGTATGTATACCCTCAAAGGTTTGTTCCTTTGTTCTTTACGACATGATGTCGTAGTTCATTTTCGCATATTGTAAGTCTACATGAAAAGTTCGTTCGCCCTGAGTCTACCGCTGGGTTACAAAAACGTAATTTAAGCTCATTCTCTTAATTACCTATAAGGCATACGATATCATTATTGCGCCATACCAGAAGTAACATCAGCTGCCTAAACTGTAATGTTGATAATTTTCATTTCAAAAATAATGTCTCTGATACCAATAAAAAAAACTAAGACAAACGATGTACACAAATACCATTAACCGGTTCAATGATTCATTGCCAATAGCAACCTAATTCAGCCACATGTTTGTTCAAATTTAAATATGTGTTTTCATCGTTTAGTAACGCAAACAACCCTTTCTGTAATGCTGCAGTCCAGCACTGGAACGGTTTCGTGTGGATGCATCTTTAATGTACATTTCCTTTCAAACAGCTTTTCTTGTTTGTCTGACCCATTTCCGTCAATCATTCAACGTCATGCAGACTTTGTACTTTCAAGTTTCATGCAGACGATTACTGTACACTGCATGAAGCAGCAGTAACAAAATTATGTGAACACTTCTTCTAGGGTTTCTGATTTTATTGTTTTCTTATCTTTATAGTTTCGAATAACTTAAGTAGAGTTCCCTCTATTAAGTAAATAGTGCATAGCTACGGTTCTTAAATTTGTAGACATGTTAGTTGACAATATAAGTCATGGAATTGCAATGATATGGGTCTGTAAAAGCGTAACGACATGGTAAAATGCATGTAAGCTGAACTGCAACTTTTTCATATCACAGCAGTGCTTTTGTATATTTCACAGTTAATGCATTTATTTATTGATAATAATCGTAAACGCGTTTTCTGTGTACTGGATCCAGCTATAGTTACTAAAGATTGTTCCCAAAGTAATTGCTAGTACATTAACATCGATTAGTAACATACCATCACTGTACAGCACTGTCATGAAGGCTAATTATAATTGATGTAGGTCGTTGAGACTTTCTTCAGTATAATGGCACCCATCTTTTTGCGTAAAGAAAACTTTTCAGTCGACCAAAGGGAATGGGGATAGTTCTGTCAGAGGTTCAGAAGAGTGATTTTCAGAGTGGTAATTAATGTTTCTTTCACAATGAACTTACAACCTCCATTTCAGAGTTTGTCATCAACTTGACTAGTTAAATGTGTACAGAAAGATTCTAGAACTTAGTACACTCGACACTCGAGGATTTGAAGACTGAGAGTTTTTACATTCGTTTTTATGTATTAATGTTGCTTCATCTATAAGCCATTCATCAGAAACTATAATTGGTACAAGCATTTTTTAAGAAACAATGGGAACATTTTAATTAAAAGTTTAAACATTGTTTAAAATTGCAATGCTCTACATTGTAACATCGGAACGAATGGACCAATAATATAACCATTACATTACCTTTTATATATTATTTAAACACACCGGGTTTAAATTACCTTACACACCGGGTTTACAAACAAATTAAACCATTTTAAAACTGCAAACAAACAATTTATGAGCTTTTGTAAATGTTTGTCAATGATAGGTGGCTTACGTTATGCTTTTTCTTACACTTATCCTATTAGATATCAATCCAAAAATGTATAGAAGACACAGTTTTAGATAAGTCTGGCATAGGCACTTCATTCATCACCAAATTAAATAACAATTTTACTAATAGTTTAGCAACAATCAATCGTGATTTCTCGAATAGATCAGAATGATGATCTACATAGGCTAGGATAGATATAGGACATATAGTTAAGCTTAGGTTATAATTTAGTTTTTGCCTGAGAGGACTAAAAACATGTTCCCTCTCCAGTTCCACCAATGTAGTGAAGCATTTAAACATTGCAAAGCTATAAAAGTTTTTAAATAATGAGGAAAGATAAGGGAACCCGTTAATCCATTGTTAAGTTGCATTTTGTTTGTACAATACCTTATTATAGACAAATAAACCGTCTACTACTACTACCACTTAGATAAGAATTATTTAGAAACTTCAATATTAGCCCAAGGTAAACTCTTCAATCTACTTGAATGCTTCCACTCCGACAAGCTTTCATGTCCCGAACTTCGTATTTCAACGAAATTGACTGAAGTAAGTAATCAATGTGCAACGGGATGCCTTTTACCTGGGTTCCATTTATTCGGCAGTCCGTATATCCGTGCTGTGAAGAAATGACAATTCAATACAAAAGTGACGTTGGGTGCCAAGCAGGATATTTAAAGACAAAAAAATGTTATCATAACACATTTAGATAACAAGACGGATAAAATTCCAAGTGCAAATTTGTGGTAAAAAATATACTTGAACCCATTATTCGTGTTATTCGAATATCCGAGCGAGGTCGCGTACCGGATTAACGGCGTTCTATTAAACTCAAATAAGTGTCTAAGCTACGGAAGAGAGATTATGGAAAAATGAAAATAAATACCACAGGTTCACAATAACTGGTGAGATTTATCTATATTTAATCAAACCTGTTTTCAGTTGTATTCAATGCTACTGTGATAATAGGCAAGTGTTTCCATTCGTTTGTTCAATGCTGTAGTCATTCCGCGACATTGTTTTACGCAAGAAATATTACACATCATCTTTAAGTCACGTTCAGTCTTAAGTTATAACATATAATACGTAAAAGGTTGCACAGCACGAATACTATTTAAAAATGTCAGGTTCAACACCAACCTTTCAAAGTATTATTAAGTACTAAGTACTAAGTACTAAGTACTTAGTACTAAGCGGTCTAATATGCCAAAAACTAAAAAAAGCCTTTTTATCGCATCGCAGTGATTTGAGTTTTAGTAACAAAACACAAAATTAAAAAAAGAAAAGAAACAAATTCAAATGAAAACAATGCTCTGAAACAAATCACAGGGTTGCGTTCGTATATGATTATTTGTCGTAATTCTACGCGTGAAGCCCTCGTAGCGCCGCCGTGAAATTGATCACTTTGGGGTTTTCTGCTATATTTAATAAATTTTCAAAACAATAAATAAATTATAATTTAAATTTTAAGAAAGGATAATAAATTCTCCAACTAGCTAGTTTATAAAATAACTTTAAATTGATAATTAAATGCATTTCATTATAATTCCCGGTTAGTTCACGGTGATAAAATAACTACTAGCGAGGAATCATAAGGAAATTTATTTATTTCATTATTTCAATATGTTTTACAGACAAAATAGTTGAAGAATTTTATATTTTTTTCTTTTGGCGTACGATAAGCCATATTATGAAAAATATTCAATAAAATATAGCAAAACTTTCACGTTTACTTTAACGCAAGGTCTAAAGCGACCTTAAAGTTGCATGAGAAATTGTAAAAAAAGATAAAACAGGACGATCTTAACCTTGGAAACCTTACTGCATAACATTTGGGGAAGGTAAACACATAATCATTAGTTCCTTATAATTTATAATAATAATAGTCTGATTGCAATTGCATCAGTCTGATTGTATTGCATAATAATAATTAAACATCAAATCGTTCCGGTAAATGGACGGTTTATACATTTTGACGACAATATTGGCAAAGAATATTAAATTTAATATATTAAATTTGAATAAACGATTTGGATAGTTGCACGAAAATATCTTTTCTTGTTGCAAAGTGCCATTGCGACGAGAAATTGCAATATTCATATGTAAACAAATATATAGATCTATCAGCTAAAATTAATTTAAACCGGAACAATTAACTGTAGTCTGTGGCAGGATTCCACGAATAAAACATCTTAATTATGAGGGTTGAAATTTAATTCTTGTCTATTTCTGTACACACAGTACGAAAAAATTGATTAAAACAGGTAGCTTCTTGCTTTTGTTCGCTGTATACTTACAAAGTTGAATTAATGACATGTTCACAATCTTCAGGTCGTATTACAAATGCCGCTGGTGAAGCGTGTATGCTAGAACGATATTTATGGTACCAAGAAATGAATAAGACGTATGATATTTTCGACTGAACAAAAATCAATTAATAGAAAAAAATTATATTTAATCACAACGCCTCAACAAATCTTTTTAATCCCTCAACAAATTAAAATATCAATGTGTGTTTTGATGAAAACTTTCATTTCCAGCTCAAAGCACAAATAATCATGTTCATTATGAGCATGGAAGAACCCTAATTTCACCAAAAAGGTCACTTTGTCGGATGCTAAACTTTGATCATGATTTCGGTTCGAATTGCTCATGTTTTATGCAAACCGATCCCAAGCGTTTAAACATCATCATCTTTCTGTCTACAAGATACCTCTTTTGTTGGGTTACTAAAATTGCCACTCCCTTATTTTGCGTGGACTGTAGTACAGAACAGGTTATAAAACTTTGTGATTACAAAAGGAGTGCTTAACTGGTACCACAGTACCAACAAATGTATTCATTTATGATCGATCTTTAAGCCTGTTAATATGAGATACACTTAGACTGCACTGAGTCCAGAAAGTATACTAACCTTATGAAATCATATGAAAAACAATGTAAATTTTTCATAAAGTCATATGAAAAACACTTATCTCGAAAAATTGACTAGTCGTTTAGAGTCGGTGTAACTAAACATTTTCAGAAAATCTTGAAAATAAAAATTGAAGTAAAATATCTTGCAAAGACATCCAGAATATGCTTATCGAACTGCAAAATGATTCTTCTGCAAAAAAAAGCATGTTTGAAAAAAGATTTTCTTTTTGCAATTGCCATACCCAGCAGATTTATAGCCGCTAGGAGATAAGACGCATAAAGTCCTCCTAAACATGGGGGAGTGGTTATCGGCTTGGGTTATGGAACAGTCAACTTATTTTATTTTGTTGAACGAGTGGCTAATATTGATATATTGATATCAAGAATCAAAATACTCGAAGACCATATTCTAGTCTAACCTTCACATGAGGCAATGTATACTATACCCGCCATGCAATTGACAGCGATTTGCGAGGGCGCGCGAGGGCTCGCACGCCATACAAGTTCACAGCCCCAGAGCCCTCGCGTTAAACATTGAGGGTTGCGAATAATATCATCTGCTCGAAATCTTATGCTTTTAAAAATAATCCTTTTGTTTTATTCATAAATTATATTGTTATGCGGTGTTATGCGTCAAAAAGATTATTATTTCTATTTTAATTGATTTCCTCAACAAAAAAAAGGCAAAATTGAGGTGTTTAGTATGCTACAATTTGCACTGTTATACCTGCTGAACGGGGTGCTATAATTATAACTGCTAAACTTAGGGGCGAAAAAACTGCCCAGGCTCGCAAGCTCTTTAATGCGAGGGCTCTAGAGCTGTGAACTTGTATGGCGTGCGAGCCCTCGCGCGCCCTCGCAAATCACTGTCAATTGCATGGCGGGCAAGCTAACGCAGAAATATAGCAACATGTCCCCCAATATTCATTTTCAGCCTCTATTGGAACCTCAAATCGCACAGGGTCGTCGGCTATTCGGAACCGGCCGTTCTTTCGATGCTCTGGTTGTGGTCTAATAGTTCCAAGATGTTGTAGATGCTGGAAGATACGACGTCCATAAAATGCCGTACGGAGTCCGTTTTAGATGCTACGGGGTGTCGTTCTTTGTTCACGCACGCTCCTGAACAAAATTGTTTTACTTTTTTGGCCATCACGGTTAGGTTTTGACTGATAGAGGTGTCAAATTTCGTCTACTGACGCATGGGGTACTAATATTTAAAGTGCGTTTCGTTAAAGCCAGCTTTATCCACGAAAAATCGTAAATTTTTGTCTATTTTTTATGCATACGTTAAAATGAACTTCAAAATATTTGTTACACGCAATCTTAATTAATGGCTGTCTTCAAACATTATCCTGCAGTCTAAATACTCCATCGAGAGGATAATTTTATGTAATTTGCGGTGTTGATATGTAATCTTCAATGCTCCGAAAAAGGAAGAGGCATGTAATAGCTTTTTTAAAGTCTGAAACGATCGTGTTCGTGTTAATTGTATTTGTCATATTTTCAGGATTTTATCCGAAATTTATGTAGACTGTACAATAAATAAATCAAAACGAGTTCAACAATGTAGCTTAAAGTATATTTGATGTGCAAGAGACGAAAAGTTTTATTGACAAACCTCAATTTTTAGTAACTTGTGCGTAAAACGCAATTAATAACGTTTGTTTTTTCTCACGCCAACTTTATGAATACATTTTTCCACGAATTCTGCTCTTTTATACAGAATGATTACAGCAGGAAGGTATGAAAGTAATCCAGCCTTAAGGTAGCGATTTTCACACTCTGCTAAAGCTAGAGCAAAACAATCGTGCTAAGCACTTAATTTGATTCTGTCCGGTCAATGTTAAGCGAGGCAAGAATTTAATAAAGGAAGTGTTTTACCGGCTGAACCTCTCTCAGACAATGTGTTAGGGAAGGTGAGAACTTATTAGTACAGGCGCTTTTAATTTATTTCACCATCGCTCAACATATAAGATTTTCGTGTATTGTTAGCGGAATAGAAAAGCTGTTTGCTGAGTTTGCTTTGATAAAATGTTACCCAAGTTAAGAATCTATACTGTCTGTAAAAACTATATAAATTTTCGCACACTTCATTCAAAAACATCACACGAACACTCACGAGCGGTATCGAACTCTTCGATCGGACTGCTTTTTTATGATGTCATGTATATTTATTAATACCATAATCCTGTTTGGACACTTGGGATGACTAGCACTTAGCATATCAGTACGATATGTTTTAATATGCTGGCAAAAACTCTACCGTACCATGGGTGAATGAATGCTGCCAGCTTTTATCTCGAACCGTTAACGTGGACCCATAAAAGTGTCTCGCAGTTTCATAACAATCTGTTATTTTCCTTCGCACCAAAGTACATCCCTGATATGAAGGATCAACGATATGTTTCACATTTGCTGCTACATTCGTCGAACTAAACGGCACTTCATGGACGGTTTCACTCCAGTGGGAATATTATTTCTGAAACTTAGTCGTAAAATTTAACCTTTGTGATAAATATCACACCACAGTACGCCACAGGTACGAGGAGTACATATTGATTTTAGGTAAATGACCATTGCTATTTGTTGAATATATCCTTCACTCTTTGAACGCATACCTTTCTTCTCCTAAGAATATGTATTGCAGTCTAGTGCAGTCTAAATATCGCTGTTGAAAAATCAATAAAATTTCTCAATTTAAAACCAAATCGACGTACTTGCGAATTTATAATTTATAAAGAAATCTGTTCAAAGTCGTTGATAAATGTGCACACCTTTCGGAAAACAGGAATACAACTAACCTCTGTTGAGTAAGCAGGTAGTATTCTTTTAATCGGGGAATCTGCCAGCTGCTGTCGTTTAAGATCAATTAAATTGTCAGACAATTATTTAATGAATAGAAAATGGCAGGCGTATAGTATATAAATAAAAGTTTATACGTGGAGTTGTTATCAGTTCACCATGGAGTTCCTACGGAGGCTAAAGAAGCATAGCTTTTTTAACTACTCTACGCCAGATCCTTTGCAAGGCAGCATTGATTTAACTGCGGGAATTGAGTCCTTTAACAGATCAATGGGAGTGTCTTTCTTCAAGCGCAAGCATTCTTTCGTCAACTTCTTCTTTATCTTCGGTATAAGCAACTTGGTGCTCTACGTTGTGAGTGTGTTAATTTCGTCGTATAAGTCGCGCCACGATATTATTAAGCTTATCTACTGCATTGCTACATTTGGATTTTGCTGTCAGGTAAAATAAAAGCAGTACATTTCTACAGTTTTGCAGATTAAAACACTGTAATCTCTGTTTGCAGGCCATTATGAAAATATACAGCTTTATTATAACTCGTCGGCGAGTCGTAGATTTGTACGAGATCAATCATCGTTACTATCAAGATATGATGGGTCAAAGTATTGCAGTCAAGCGTGTGCTGTGCGATAATGCCAGTCTTATTTACATCGTGATTAAAGTGACTGTTCTAGTTTATCTTCTATTAGTGATAGCTGCAATGAGCATTCCTGGTTTGTCGTCGATATTTCTGGCAGATCGCATATTGCCGTTTGGATTTGTCATGCCCTTCATAGATGCAAACACATTGGCTGGGTACTATGCCAACTATGGCATCCAGCTTATAATGGCCATTTACTATTGGATCATCACGGTTGGGTCTGACATCACTACCATCTACAATCTACTGACTGCGTACGGCCAACTGGACGTCCTGATGACTATCACAGAGGAACTGGATGAACAGCTTGAACGTAATGAGAGCCTCGATATGATCCGAGATAAAATAGTTGAGATCATACGGCAGTATCAGCACCATCGGACTTACTTAAAGCAACTTGTAGACTTTTTGAATCCATACCACTTTGTAACGCTCATCTCAACGGTTCCAACTATGGTTATCTCGGTGTTGGGATTGGTTTTGGCAAGTATCATTTTGTTTAATATTTGTCTTCTGTTTACTATTCTTGGTATAATATCTATACTTTCTGGGTCCATTTACAGCTGGATTGGTATCCGGGGGCTGCTATTGTGTTTCTTGGATCGGTTCAAATATTTTACATTTGCTTTCTTGGAACCAGCCTTGAACTTAAGGTTGGGGTTGTAAAACGAGACAACAGTCTTGAATCTTTGACTTTATCTGTAGTGTTTTCTTGCAGACCGATGCTCTCACGTTGAAAATTGGTGCCATCCATTGGAATAAACTCTCTGTTCGAGACATGAAGTTCATGAAAATGGTGCTAATGATGTCGCAAAAACCGAAAATGCTGATGGCAGCCACGTTACCCTTAAACATTACGGCGTTTTTGAAGGTATTGTTAATTATTATAAAATTTTACATTTTATGTGGTATTCATTTAGTATACCTTAAAATATATTAATATTTTCGATACATAAATATATTTTCAGATTCATAAGTTTATATATTCATTGATTATGATGCTGGAAAAAACTAAAGGTTGATTAGTACATCTGTAAGTAGTTTTGTTGTGGCTTGGTAGTTTTATAAAAATGAAGCTATAGTTTCAATAGGTCGTTGCATTATTAGTAAAGATTAAATTTAAATACTCTATTGTTTTGATTAACTTTCATACAAATTATTAATCAAGATGCACCAACTAATGAAATGATACAAAAGTAGAAATGAAGGATATCAATTTAGATAATATACTGGAGCACTGCAATAAATATAACAAAAAGTTTTACAACATACCGAAAATGTATCGTAATCTAGTGTAACATCATTCGATTTTATTTTTAAATGACTTCCATACGAAAAAATCATTACAACAAATAAAATTCGAGCAGTCTGGGAGCTCGCATGAGACCTCCTACTCTATACAATTTCATAGCCCCAGCACCCTCGCAGTTAAGCAGCTTCGGTTTAACAATTCGATTAAGTGCAAACCTCTACAAAATGCCAGCGCGATTCAACTTACAAAACAAGCCCCTGCGTGAATAATCTATTTGACTATATGATTATAAAAGCCTGCAAAACGAAAAATCACCGAATGACAAACTAAAAAAAATATATTGTTTTTTTTTTTAATCTAAAAACTAATGTTTTAGAACAGCGCTCTCCATCGCTCATGAACTTGTGAGGGAGGAATAAAATCCTACATACACCTTACATTGGGAAAAAGCTGCAAAAAGTTTGAAAACCTCTGATTTGTACTATGAAAACTACACCACCTACCGTAAATGTATAAGCAATCGTTTTTGCCCATTTGCGGAAAATCAGGATGAGATAGATAAAAATAGCAAAGGTATGATTTGTGCAAAATGCTATTTTACATCTTTGTATATTTTTTTCATGTGTTTAAAACAACTATTACAAGACTTATTCCGAAAAAAAAACAAACTAAGAGCCGTACCATAACTATAATGACATATCACAAAATAGTTGTTTTATAATAATTCATTCATTTAAAAAAATTAAAAAATATAAATAGCATATATTTTGACTGACTGACTGACTGACTATCCTGCTATGGGGGGAAAATCAATAAGTCACTGAAAGCCAACCCCACAAGTGTGTTGGCAGGCCTTGACCGGCATCGGTTGTTGAGCCAAAGAAGAAGAAGAAGAAATAGCATATTTCAGGAAAGTTAACTAAAAATACAATTGTTAAATGATGTTATATCTTTTTTTAAAGTTTTTATAAGTTTAATAAGAATAATTATCGATTATTATCAAAAAAAAATAAAATTTTTAAATTTATCCAAAAAAGTTCTTCCTCACAAATTTTGTTTGTTTTCATAATCCAAACTAAAATATGTAACAATATTTTCAAAACATATTTTTAAATTGCCATTGACAGCCTTAGCAACTCAGTGAGTAACTTCTCAAAACTGAGCCGATCAGACAAAATCGACACAAATACCTCAACAACGATTTTTTGGGAGAAACCTAATGTTTGCTATTGTTACATAGTTCAGCAATGTAATCATAACTTGATTTTTTTCTGTTTACACCACCCTCTTTACCATTGTTGTTCTCTTAGACCTCTACAAAAGCATCAGTTTTCGAGGAAATTCAGAAGAATACCATATTCAATTGCAATGGGCCTACCGGCATCACAAATACTTTACTGTAAATACTGCATTACCAACTGATTCAGCCCTTGTTTAGATCCATAAACTACCTTGCGAATACACAACCAAACCAAATGCCTACGGGCGCAAGGAAATGAGTAAAGGAGCACATCTTATCAGTGCTGCAAAATGTCACTGTCAATCTCATAAAAAAATCTGACTGAAACAAAATCCATATCAGCGTCACGTACTCAATTGTGATAATCAGAGGTGATACTCAGAACGGTTGGTGTGACTAATATATGCTCATGACATGTTTGCGACCATCGCTTGGTCAGTCACTATGTCACGATATTTTTTTTTGTTGTGTTCAGTTTTGCAAAATGTCACTGACATAGTCATGACAACCCGTCAAACATTGCGAGGGTTGCAAGTGATATCATCTGCTCAAAATCTTGAGATATTAAAAAAAATATATATATATTTTTTAACAAATTATTTTTTGCTGTGTTATTTGTTGAAAAGATCACTTTTCCAATTTTTTTGAATTTTGCAAAATAAAATCTCAAAATTTAGGCGTTTAGTAAGCTATAATTTTCAATGTTATACCTGCTCTCGGGGTGCTATAATTATAACTGGTAAAACTAGGGGTGAAAAAACTACCAACCCACCATGCAATTGACAGCGATTTGCGAGGGCGCGCGACGCCATACAAGTTCACAGCTCTAGAGCCCTCGCATTAAAGAGTTTGCGAGCCTTGGCAGTTTTTTCGCCCCTAAGTTTAGCAGTTATAATTATAGCACCCCAACAACAGGTATAACAGTACAAATTGAAGCATACTAAACACCTCAATTTTGACATTTTATTTTGAAAAAATCAATTTAAATAGAAATAATAATCTTTTCGACGAATAACACCGCAAAAAATATAATTTATGAATAAAATAAAAGGATTATTTTCAAATGCATAAGATTTCGAGCAGATGATATTATTCGCAACCCTCGCAATGTTTGACGGGCGGTGATCAGCGCGATGGTCATGGGAGATATGCGGTGCGTGCGAGTGGTTCCAAGAAACAAAATGAGCATGTTTTCTCGCTCTGTTTGATCCGACAGATAATCAAAACAGATAGAGGGAGAAAGTACGCTCATTTTGTTGCAAGAGCCCACGCGCAAAGTATATTCCAAGAATGTCGCGATTATTGCCGACAACAATGTCGTGACCAAGTGAGTGATCAAAAGTTGGGTGCTAAACTAAATGTCACCAAGCATGTGATTGATTCTCTAACTGTTTGAGTATAGTCACTGATCATCTCAGTTGTGTACGTGATCTGATTTGAGCGTCATTTCAGTCATGAATGTTGATGACTGAAACAGTGGCATTTGGCAGCACTGTTCACAGCCAGAAAAAAATCATGATGCGTTGGCATTAAGTTAAGCATGTCAGTCAGAGTATCGCGTTGGACTCAAGTATTCACATGTTGTGTTCTGCATGTCATGACGCACTTTTATTGACTATCAGCAATGAGCATCAAGCTACCACGATTATGTTCATTGTTTTTGTTGGTGAAAATTTCGTGATACTCATGACATTTTGCAGCACTGAATCTTATAGCACTATCACTCTTAAACATGACAATACCACTGCATCGTTGATTTTTGTGACCACCCAAACGGCCTCAAATTGTTGATCGGGGCTCAATGAAACGTAGTGTAACGCCATCTATATGTGAAATTATATGTTCTGCAATGAACTATGAAATTTCATGAAATATTACAAAATCATGAAACATGCAGATTCTGGTAGATGAATATTGTTTTTACATATAAAAAACAAAGTATTAAATATTTAAAAAAAATACACGAAAAGAACATACGGTGTCACATATTGCCAAATAAATTACTCTTAATTAGAAATTATGATTTCATAGTAAAACACGGTCCATTGGTGTCACCAACAAAATTGAAACTGCAAGTATTTATTCACATTAAATAATGCAGTGTTTTCAGTCTAATACATTTAAACGCACAATTGTTAAAAATACACCGGCGAGAATAAAATCACGCTTTATTAAAAGGCATCTAAACACATTATGCATGTGTGCGTAAACACTTGCATTAACCCATACATGCAAAATCACTCCAGAAACCGGAATAGGAACTAGACTCAAAAAGGTACTTTACAGATAAAACAATTTTATTTCAAGCATCCGTTGATTGAATATTGCTAGTTCATCATAGTATAGCCTTCCTGTTACTTTAAACTCGACTCCATTTAATCTCTGAAATAAACCTGTATCTCTTTGTCTGGGGCGCGGTATCTTATACAACGGTTATCATTCGGTTGATAGACTATTACGTTCAGTCAAAAGTGAAACGTTGCTGCCTACGCATTGTGGCCCAAATTTACTTGTGTCCAGTTTTCGGTGTCTTGGAGCCTCACCATGTCTATTAACGCTACCTCAAAGGACACGCTAGCTGAACTGGGAGCTGATGATGATACTCAGGACGACTATGATCCCTACAAGCATCGAACGATCAGCAAACCAAACTCGTGAGCTGTCTATCATCACGTGCGTGAATATTTCATAAATTACGGCTGAATCTTTTACAGCACGTTTGGCACATTCGTACACGTTATGAAGGGAGCCATGGGTGTAGGAATCCTATCGATGCCGTTTGCTATTCGAAATGGTGGACTGGTTTTTGGCGTTATCGGAACGTTTCTGTTAGGAATGCTCTACTCGCACTGTGTTCATTTGTTGGTGAGCAAAGTTTACATAATTGTGGGAGCAGATCAAATTATCGATAATATATGTTTGTTTTTCGATTATAGGTTGACACTGCTTACAAAATATGTAAAAGAGAACGTATACCTATGCTAAGCTTTGCCCAAACTCTGGATCATGCTTGTGCTTTGGGTTCACCTAGAATACGACCATTGGGGAAAATATTTAAGTGAGTATTTAACGACCAATAGTGTAACATTCGCTTTTTGACAATTTATGTTTTGCCCTGAACAGGAATATTGTAGACTACTTTCTTATGATACCGATATCATCAATGATCTACATGGTGTTTGTTGGCTCGACCCTACACGACGTTATCAATGCTCGTACGGATCTGGACTGGGATGTCCGAATCTATATTCTACTAGCCGCTGTACCAGCCATTGGAATAACCCAGGTCAGGGAAATTAAATATCTCGTCCCATTCTCAGCTATAGCTACAACATTGATATTTGCGAATGTCGTCATATCCTTGTATTACATATTCAAAGAGCCACTCTCATTCGACGACCGAGACTTATTTCCATCTTTCAATTCGTTGACAACTTTCCTCGGGTATGTTAAATGCGAAAAGAAGCACTGTTATGCGGTCTGCCGTTGGGTTAACTTTGAATCAACTATTACAGCGCTGCATACTTTGCATTTGATGCAACATCTCTGATATTCCCCGTGTCCAATCAAATGAAACACCCGGAACACTACCTTGGATGTCCTGGAATAGTTAACGTTAACAACATATGCTTGGCCATTTTGTACAGTTTTATTGGTGTGGCAGGCTACCTTCGATATGGGGATAAAATTCAAGGCTCAATAACGTTAAACTTTCCCCAAGAAGAGGAGTAAGTATGCTCAGCTGGCGATGACGAACGTAAACATATTGTAGTAATTTTCCTCCGTTTCAGCTTAGCAATGGTCATACAAGTATTGTCAGCTGTGGCCATCCTATTCTCAATAGGAATATTTTTCTACGTCCCCATTGAAATAGTTTGGCGAAGGGTACATGATCGTGTACCGCCGAAATGGCATGTTGCAGCCCAAACAGGCATAAGACTGTTGTACCTTATCGGCATCGTAGGCATTGCTTGCGGTGTTCCGGATATTGGAACCTTCGTTGGATTCATTGGTGCTGTTTTCAATCCCATCCTTGCGTTGTGGTTTCCAATCATTGTAGACACAATTTACCGCTGGCCGGGAGACTTTGGATGGATGAAGTGGCGCCTGGTAAAAAATAGTCTGATGGCATTTTTTGGTTTGTATCTCTTGATCACGGGTACTATTTCCAGTGTGGAAGACATAATCGATTTGTACAACTAGTGATTGAACGAAATTATACAGAAGAATGCATCATAAATATATGAATACATTGATTGTAAAAATATGTACACGTATTATGTGTGTATTGCTTTAATATTGTGATATATTTGATAATGTAGAAATCACTTTGGGCCATTCGTTACCTAACAGGACATATTACCGAGACTTTCAAAAACACAATAAGCAATTTATCTTTCAATACATTTAAAGGCCTGCAAATGCTGTATTTGAGGTTAATCTGTTTCTTACATAACTAAAAAAAATCTCTACTCTCATCTTTACACTCTCCGCTTAAAATCACACAGAAGTACAGTTTATCGGCTATTCTTCCGGAGTGGCACCATCTGTTGAGGTGGAGGAAAGTCCTCTGTATGCGTTTTGTTGCGACCCATGCAGCTTGAGAAGGCAGTATCTCCACGGCCAAAGTTTTCTCCATCCATCAAGCTCTGCGGCATAGGTTTACCCATAGTTTCGGGCAGGAACAGAACCCAAGTGCCTGAAATCAGCGATATGACACCAAAGATCACGGCTGGGATTTTCGGATCGAATGAATCGAGCAGTGTGATCATGGGCGTCATGGCACCAGCCAAACGAGCGCACATCGAACCAAGTCCCATGGCGGAGTTTCGCACGACGGTTGGGAACAATTCGGCCGAGTAGTTGTAGATGACGGCGAACGAACCAGCAATGAACAGTTTACCGAACATGACAATCGATGTGGATTCGGTGCTGCCACGCGTCAGATATGCCGCTACGATGCAGCATATACCACCGACGATCATCAGCGAGCTTGTGATGGAACGGCGACCTAACTTGTCGAGTAGATAGCTGATGGAGATGTAGCTCGGGAACTCTACCAGACCCATCAAGAACAGTATAAGGAACGGATTACCGCTCAGCTTGCCAGCGCTCAACGAAAGACCATAGTATGTGATCGAGTTTGCGAACCAGCATAGGCACACATTCAGCGTCATCTTGCGTAAATTCGGTGTTTTGAAAAGATCGGCAAGTCCTGCCGATGTAGCACTCGCCTCCTCGGTGTACGCAGTCTTGTCTTCCACAAGATAGTACTCCTTGTCCACGTTCATGCCACGTCCGTTCATGCGAACTGCTCGATCAACAATATTGACTGCTTCTCGTTTGCGACCCTGCATCCATAGCCAGCGGGGCGACTCGTCCATGATCCACCAGTGCGCCACCAGCAGTAGCCCATGCAAACCATACACCACCTGCAGGATCATTCGGTCGGGAATTAGAGCACCCCAGGCAGCAACCAGCATGATGCCACCGGCAAACGCTCCCTGGAAGGAGATGCCACAGGGAGTACGTTTACTCGGTCCAACCAGCTCCATCGTCAGCACGAACCCGGTGATGTAGCTTCCCGCACTGCCGAATATTCCGTACAGATAACGCAACACCAGGAAAGAGATAAATTCTGGCGTGAACGCTACGGCCACACCGAGAATCAGCTGCATTAGTGCCGACCAGCAAAACACCTTCTTGCGGCCAATCTTGTCGGCAAGTCCACCCAACCAAACGGCACCGGTGAATACGCCCAACATGTAGATCGTTTGTCCGAGTGCGCCCATCCAACGCTTGTCACATACCAGGTTCCATTCGATCGTGCGCGACGACTGGTAGTAGGTGTTGTTGTACACGTACGAGCTACATGAAACAGTTGTACCGTTGTCAGCTGCGAGTGGATCGTACATCAGGCACGATTCTAGCTCTCCATCAGCATTTAGCGGAATGTAGCTTGCAAGCTGGCTGAAACTTGGAAGAATAGTTCCGTTCGATGTTGCGGACGCCGAATCTAGTGCTTCTATGAAACAGCGGTGCTCTGGGACTGCGGCAACTGTCACTAGCGATAGCATGTGCAGACCAGCCGTTACGGCGGCTAGCAGGTGTAACACGAATTGGAATGCTTGGTACCGGCCAAAGTCACCTGAAATGGATAAAAACAGAAAATTAAAAACGTTTCATTAGGATAAATTTACGCATAGTTTTTGTTAAATAATCCAAATTAGTCAGCCATGTTTGGCTGCACATTCTTGACATCGTTGAAGATCGCAACCATTGCTTGATTAAATAATTGATCGCGAGGTAACATGTGTTTGATCTCGATATGCCATCACAATTAAACAATTAAACGATGTATGTTTATACAAAAAAAGCTCTTCGAGATCACAGTTTGTTGTTACAACTGTCTTATGTTATCTATTTATAAATTCGATAAACCTTCACTGCTTACTTATCGTACTGCTAAACCATAACCGATTATTGAGCTTACTAATTCTAGATCAAAATAAGCAATGCAAACGTTCTACCGTACACATAAGGTGGGAAGTAAACGCCAACCAAATGCACAATAGGTTTGTTACCAGTAGCTCTATGTTTATCATCGAACAGATCAGTTAACCATCTTATTGATTTCCGTTATTAACATGTTGCCACTAAGTACGTCACCGATATCATCTGCCAACCGGGCAACGCTGGCACCAGTTTCGCCAAAATTCGCTATCGTAAAACTCAATTAGTATCAATTGAGAAGCTCGCAGTTCGTCACAGAACGCACGCGCGCGTCTGACAATGTTGTGCAGTTGGCGCCAAATTTAAGTTAATTGACATGCGTACGCCTTTCGATGGGTAGTTTCGGTAAGACAGTTGCTTTGTATGCGGTCGGAGGTGAAAGTTTCACATCTTGACAAATGATCAATGATCGAAAGGAAGAACCGATAGCAAACGTTGCTTGTTGGTGATCGTACGTTTTCAGATGCGCGTGACATTGACCAACTGAATTGTTCGCTTCGAATTACTAACCCAGAATGTGCAAAACCCGTCTGAAAGTGGTCGTAGAATCCAGTTTATAACCACAAGACAAGCTACCTGTTCGTGCGTTGGGGTTTTTTGCACCATGAATGGGATTTTTTTCGCACTTCAAACGATCAGGGCGTTCAACAAGCGAACATTGAGTAACGACACATTTATGGTAATGTAAAGTCAACAGCTCGTTAATACATCGTGTAATAACCGTGTGCTAGTGCATGGTATTGCGTTCAGGCGGTATCAGCCGGGTGATAGGGAGATAAGACATTGCCCTGCCGACGAAGACAGATAGTTTACAACATATTCATCACTGCTAACTGTCGATTCTTTCGATGCGTGCAACTGAAGCAACTTGGAAGCACTTTTGAATGCTGCATGCGCTCTTTTTGATAGATCTTTCATCTCGTAGGAACGATTCTATTACAATCACACGATCGGAAGTTGTACATAAGCTTCGAACTGTCAAAATTGATAGCCTTATCGCTTATTGATTGGACTTTTGACCACTAGCTATATACAATGTTTTGGTGTTAGATAGGAAATACCTTGATACAAGCAATAACATAGAATGTGATTTTTGATGATCACCTAGCAAATATGATTCGAATTGATGGAAGAGGAGCTTTTCAAAAATGAGCGATTTGATTTTTTGAATTCAACAGAATGCTGAACTATCCTATGAATGATCATGATCGATCTAAACTTTATAGTATGCCTCTACATGTCACGCACACTTTCTGTGAGTAGAATTTTAAACCAATCATGGGAATTCCACAAACGTAAACCACCGATAATGATATTTTTACGACACACACTGAACACGCACATGGTAACTGATTTACCGGTTGATGAACCACCTTACGCTACACACTTTAAACAACAGAGTTGGCTGAATCGGTGAAACACAAGCCGCCTGTTACTGCAGACATACACATTCGGTTCAAGAGAAAGAACGGCTGATTCCAATATGACATCTGTTAGAAGTCAGCATACATCGTCCTTCAAACCTATTCATTCGATTACACCACCAAGACCATGCATGAAAGACTTTCTCAAGGTCAAGGCTTAGTCAAGAACCAGTTGAAGACTGTAGTGACTGCACATGCCACATTTGCCACGATTGTTTGAATTTAATTCTCTTCCTTTATGGTTCAACTCTTATCCGGTGCGTTGACTTTGAATTAAAATGATTTTGTTGCTTTTGTTTGAGTTGTTTTAAGGCTGGAGGGCGCTAAAGTTGAGTACTCGATTTCACTTTCAAATTGTTTGTACCGCCTGAACCGTAACTTCATTTTAGCCGACTGACCATAACTAACCAACCACACGACCACATCCCTTCACTTACCAAGCAATCCCATCAGCTCCTCCAGCTTTTGATCGATAGCCATCGTGAAGGGGTAAAGACTTGTGCTCCGGTAGCGAGCGTTGCGTACGTCTTCGCTCGGAGACTCGCTGCGAACTGATGCGAGAGATTCTGCAGAAAATAGGTAACGGCGCCGTTGCCGGGAAGCGTAGCGCGATTCGCGTGTTGGTGAGCGCTAAGAATGCTCGGAAGGGTCAACCCGCGGCCGCCTTACTGCTGCCGCCGTAGAGCCGTCGTTCACTTGCGATGCCCTCGGTCGTACTTACCCCCGTAGCGTGTCGTCACCGTAGGCACTCGGCAACGCGTGCTGGTGTTGATCGTGCCTGCGCTGGCGTCACTGTTGAGAAGCAAACTTTTGCATTCGGGCCTGTTCGAGGACGTAAACGTGTTGGAAGATTGCTTTTGCCGGCTCGAACGTACAAACACACACAAACTGTTTACACACACCTATTCGCCTCAGTTTGTTGAGAAGCTTGGAAGGTTCGCACTTAGGAAGATTGGCAACGTCACGAAACATGAACCATCCGTTGGCATCACTTAGGAAGTGCCTTGCCTGGATGCAGTTGGGAATGCAAACTAAGTGTTAATTTTTCCGTAACGAAACGTAATTTCTTGCTAATGGGCTGTAAGTGAACATTTTTGCGATTCCCATTCATAAATGAAAATTGTTTTACAATTAAATTGATCGAAAATGCATAAGCGTGACGGTTTCTTGGCTGTTCTCATGCCTCAATCATGCTCATTGTAGCTTATCGTGAAATGAGTTTCTATTACTATCCAAAACAGATAATCAGTATTTCAAATAAAAACATGTACAAAAGTAAACTTTTTCTTTTCTAATATGATCAGCTGCTCTGGTGCATGTAAGAAGCGTAAAAACTGATTCAATTTGTTCTCGAATAAATTAGTTTATATATCAGACGATTTTAGAAATATATACAGCGTTTGATTAACTCGCATGAATTGTTTTATGACATCTAAAAACTATTGTTTGGCAATTGTGTCTAGTACATTGACAAAACAAGTAAAGGTAAAGATTTTCGCCAATTAATCTTTGTCAATCAGATTTTTTCTACTGCTTCCCTGTGCTTCACGCAGCTGCACCATGTCAAGTGCTCTACATAACGCCTCCAATCGGGTTTCCCTACTTCGTCAAAACTAACGCCATCTCGTCGGGCGGCGTTGAACCGATCGCACATCGCGCGGCGTAAACACATAAACCATGTCACTGAGCGCGCGCTAAACGCCGCACGAACTGCATCGACTGCGTTTACAAACAAATCTATTCTTCTGCAAGGCGACAAAGTAGCAGGGAAGGGACACTTTCTGCTGCACCTGAGCAGCACGGCACATCGGTTTAACGCCCGAGTTTGAGTTCAGCTTGTAGCTAGTTGCAGAATGAACTACGATCCATTTGCAAAACGCCACCACCGGCGTTTTCATTGTTTCGCAAACCAGTGGCTCGGGACGGCGTTAATGAGCAATGTGTCGGTTTGGGATTTTGTTTTTTTTTTATTTGATCGACGTATGGAGGTTGAAAGTGTGTAGGGCTGGATGTGAGCTTGTATTTCTTGATCAAGCAAATAATACTAACAATTGCATCGACAACAAATACGCCAGAGCAGTGTCAAAGCCGGCACGTGAGTAACTTGTTCCTGACCTTGTTAACCGGATTTGGGGGCACGCGACTAGTTGAAAAGGCTGCAACCAACGACTGCCAAATCTTTAGTGAATGGCACTTTAAACTGGAGCAACTAATTTAAAATTTGAAAGTCAGATTCGTATGCCTGACTTGCTGCTGAATTTCATTACCTCACTAACTATGTTTCATGGTTATTTTGCGTGCTTACTGGGTTGGTGTGTTTGATATTAAATTTGAAATGAACATAATGAAGTCCATATCATGTAAAACAAGACTCAGCCAAAATATAACATATTGTCAAATAAATTTGCAATATAAAAATAAAATGCATAATACATAACGACAAACATCTCCATGAAATTTCATTTCATTTGATCGTACAATCAATGTCAAGTAAGGTTAACATACAAGCAAACCTTAAATAACATGATCATCATAGCCAACTTGGCATGACCAAGTTATCAGCTGCATTATCTTGTTATCAGCTGCAAACTTGGCCTGCAATCCTATTTAATGTAGCTTATACTGTCAGAGATACGTCTTTTTCTGTGTTTTTTTTAATTTCTCCTATTTTATCTGCTTAATTTTACTAACAGTTTTCATTTTTCTTCTTTTCGTTGTTTGCTATGCAGTCCTAGTTGCAATTGGCAGCAGTTTTTGTCAGCAGCTGCTCCACTTCCTTATTACCTCGCTGCATATGTAGTTGCGCATGCACAATAATAGCAGTATCATTTGGAGCGAATTAATGATCGCGCGGAAATGAGCGTGTTCCGTGCTGGATCGCAGTCTGTTCGCTTCGGTTTAATTGTTGACTAGAAACGCAAACACGACTCGCCTTGAGAAAATTTTCTTCGTTGGCAGTGCGAGAATAAAAAGAAACGAAAAAAAATAAAAAAAACAGCACATCACGTTTGTTAAACCTGCGGCATTTTTCTTATTCAAGAACAATGTTCGGAAATGGTGATGAAGCTTGTTCTGCAGCACCCTTTGCTTGCTTATTTTATAGCTATGGAACAAGTAGCGAAAGAATTTCTGTATATTCACAACTAACCCACGACTGACAAGGAGGTTGATAAGTGATTGAGATGTATGTGGCAGCTTCTTAGACAAACATCCGTATTCCGGATCGGATCAACCTCAATGTAGGTCAGCAGGTCACATGGTGTTCACGTGCCCGGGTTTGAAAATAAAACAGATGAATATTCAGATGCAAAAAAAAACATCCCATCTACACGATGTTACACACACATACACACTTATACCGGTCACAGTGTTTTGACAATGTTGTAATTTCTCGCTACTTTCTTTTTGTATCTTGCACTCCCAAACAGTTACTTGGGAAATGATATAAATTCTTGGAAGAAATTACGTTGCATAACTCGTATTCCCTCAACACAGCAAACCGGCACAGAAAAACCATACTTATGCGAGACGGTTTCGTGTTTGCCGACTACAACGAGCAACTAGCAAACCGTTCACGCATACTCTAACGCAAGCAAGGTTAAACAGTGTCCACAATGTAGCGTTCAAACGAATGTATAAAAACCCGAACGAAAACTGACAAACACTTTCTGATAATCGGCCGAATGGTTTATCATTTGATTGCGTGTGCTTTATTCATTTTTCTTTCACACTTTGGTTTCATTTTAGGTACTCGCGGTTTCGTTCTTGGCCGTGAAATGATCTCACCAACACCAACGCCACGGCACCACCAGCACCGTCCACAGTGCAGCTCTTCAAATCAGCTCGACCCGCCACAAACCGATCCAAACGAGTCTAACTTACTAACTAAAATTCGAACCTGCCGCTGGCGGCTTTCGTGGAGTGTTTTGCGCGTGTCCGATGAAGTTTATGCGCATCTGCTGCTTTTTCACATCTATTACACTCCATTCGGCGTCAACGTCATCGGTTGGCCTGTGTTTGAGTTTATAAATTTGCCTGTAAAAGCACTGTTGGTGTTGGTGTTAATGATAATGGGGGCTGATAACTACCCTTCTTTCCATCCGTTCGGCGGGGGGTTGTACTTCACCCTTCAATGAATTTCTTATCGTGAAGCGGTAGCAAATTGGAGCGATTTAGTAATGAACGTCCAATATGCGTTAGCAACCCACCACGCACTTCAAAAATCCGGCGCCTCTTGACGACAGTGTGCATACGGAATCGATGGAGCATGCTCGGTGGGATTGAAATGCCAGTCGTAAATTTTCACACAATTGCATTGGAGTTAAAGAATTGGACGACACACCGTCTAAAAATGTTTGGAGCTTATGGGACATGGACGTGGTGTGCCAATTTTATTTTCATAAGGAATATTCGTTTTCTATTTTTCTTTTGAGCAATCTTTTAAACAACGTGGATTGAAAGAAACAAGAAACTTTTGGAGTCGTTATTTTATTGTGGATACGAATAGAGAACGTAATGTTTTGTAATTTTGATAGCTTCATAAATATTCTAATGTGCAATTATTTTACTAGAGCTAGTTTAATGAATTGCAAACATCTCCTTTTAATTATGACATTAATATAAATTGGTATTGATAATAATTTATTATCACTAATAATAATAATTTTGGATTTTATTTAGTTAGTTGTAATAACTCCTTACCGGGATGGTTGATGCCCTAAAAACTATTATTATTTGTGTGAGGTGTGGTGAAAAGAGTGAAAAATGTTCAAAAAAATAAAACTATAAACTTGTAATGCGTTAATAAAAAAGAGTGCGTTTGTTTTGTTTTATAATTTTTGTTTTTGAGTGCAGTGTCAAACAGTGTTTTTGAGTGCAGTGTCACACTGTATTTTTGAGTGTTGTTAATTTCATTTAATTTTATTTAATTTATTTTATGTACTTAATTTTTTTTGCATTTTTTTATCTTTTTTCGTTTGATGTTTCATCAATCAGATTAATCGCACTATACGTATCATTGTACATTGTACCGCTTATGAAGTATTAAAAATAGTTTGGATCATTTCAAGGATATTGTGCCAAATTTAAGGCGGAGAGAGAAACATGAACATAATAATAATAATCTTCATCGTCTTCACGAAGTTTATTAAAAACAGCTTAGAATAATTTAAAATAAAAGTAAAATTGGTAACAAACCTTTTTTAAAGAATTTTTTATATTGTTTCATCAATATTAAATCATAAGTTATTTATTTTTTATGGATTTACAGTAATGAGAAACAAGTCCCAGCAAAAGAGGTATCAAATATGTTATTATCATACATTATAGACACAAATACTGACTTACTGATGAAATTTGTAGCTTTAAATGCAAATATTTCTTAAAATATGATATAAAATAGTGTCTTCAATGCAATACTTTAATAATTATTACTGCCTATGTTCCTTACATGACAAAAATCAAGGCAGCACGGGATAATGGATGGTTCTGAGGTGGGATCGGAAAGAGGATAAGGGAAGGTTGAAATCAAACATAGAATATACACAGTTAAATCGATGAATTGCACGAAGAAGGGGGTCATTACGGCCCACTGCAGTTCGGCGGGAAGGGATCACTAGGAGAGGGCGGTTACGAAAAACACGGTTAGGGGCGTAGAAAGGGATAGAAGAAAAAAGGGAAGGATAAGCAATATTACCAAAGAGTATTGCGGCAATAAAGGTGGATCGGGTATGGGAACGGCGGTTTTCCAGTAGTTCCAGTCCAAGCAGCCGACATCTGTTCTCGTAAGGAGGCATGGGGGAAGACAATCCACCCAGGATTTTGCATATAGCAAACCTGGTGAATGATCGTCGCACCCGCTCAATACGTTCCACGTGGGTCCGAGCTGTAGGGGAGCAGACTATTGAGCAGTATACCAAAATCGATCTGACCAGAGAGCAGAACAGAGTCTTCAGGCACACAATCGCTAGCAATTCTCTTTAGCAGACTGAATGTTTTCCGCACTAACCATGTGGTGAAAGTCGTTAAACATATTTAAATTCAAATTAAAAACTGTACTCTGTGACCTTGTTCCAATTTTAGCGCCACATGGTGTCCATTTCGCGGGAAACGTTTCATGCACATTACATTGCATATGTTTAGGCGCAAAAATGTTTCAGATTTAACGAATCGTTAAATTTTTAATACAGTATTGCGAATCATAAAATCCAGCGGTCGGTAAAGTCCGGCCCGTGGACCAAATCCGGCCCTCGACTACATTCAATCCGGGCGAAAAAATAATTTCCTGATTTCAGAACATCTTTTATTGTGACATTTAATATCGTCAAACTCTTCCAAATGTAAATGTCTTCACATGGATTGACAGACCAATACATATGATCGAACTGAAGGTTAAATTTCCTGTATGTAATAGCGCTGAGTAAAGTCGGGATTCGGAAGATTTCGATAAATCTATCCTTGGAAAGATTCCATAAGATCGGATCTCATTTGTAGGATTTGAATCCTTTAAAGATTCCATTGCGTGTAGAACTTTATTGCAATTGTATATCGATTCCATTGGGATTTAAATGCGGTTAAATATGGAATATCGATTGTATCACACTAGATTTATTGGACTCCCAATCAGAAAATCCAATGAATAAAAATAACGTGGGAAAAAATGCGCAGTAGTTTTTTATCCATTTATTAGCAAAATAGTTCCTATCAACACAGTGGAAGATTCGAAAACTGTTTAAGATTTGTTTAGTCAGCACTAGTATGTAACTCCATATATAAAATGGAACGAATATTGTAAAAACAACAACAAGAAGTTTTTGTAGTATAAAGGCCGGGATACATTTTCCGTAATCGCTATTGTAATTTAAAAAACTTAGCAAAAAGTTTGCTCAAAATTGACCTGGTATTGACAGAGAAAAAAATCGGTGTTACTTACACATTTAAAAAAAAGCTTTCTTTAATAAATTACGCTGGTTTATACATTGACTTACATTTCCTGTAATGCATCAGATCGATTTAATCATTTAAAATACACAAAAACTATAAAAAAAGGCGATGATAACAAACGCAGTTACATCACAGTGATTGGCATTGAAATTATTTTAGTGAGTATGGTTTCCAACCCTTTTTTATTTTTCAGTCGGCATTTTTTTACGTCACAGCAACATTCATTCACAGAATTCATAGAAATAGTTTGATCAGCATATGTGTCGTTTGCCCAAAGCCGCGTTTTGTTGTTCATGCATTTTGTAGCTTCGATCGTTTATTTGCAAAAGACCGGCAGAAAAGCTTAAAGCATACAAGAATGAGAATTGGTGTGTTTTTGTTTATCGGAGTCACACTGAATCGTTTTGGTTTACATTTTGCATGCAGTTCAGAAGAGCCACATATTGTTTTTTTTTTCGTACATGTTTGAGTTGGTTTTATTTTGGGACCCAAAAGCATAAATGGTCAATGTTGTTTATATGATGTATACGATGGCTGTCTTAGATGCTTGATGCAATCTTCTGTTGCAAACCAACTCAAGAAGGCATCTTCATAGTGGTTAAATTCATTCTCATGCCAAGAATAGTTTATCCGTTGCGAAACCACTCAAGCCTTCGTGCGATTGCTTGTCCGGTTGGCTTCATTATTTCCTTACCAGCAGCGAAAATCGGCGCATGGCAAGTTTCTTGCAGTGTTCAGGTTTTGTGCTGAGCCATTTTTTTCTGTTTTCTTACCAATTTATCATCCGTTGTTTTATTGTTTTATTTCTATTTCACAAATATCACTACCACCATGGGCATGACCATAGCCATATCGTAAGCCTCTCTCATACGCTTATGGATGCACTGTTTCCGTTAGTTCTATTTCTCGACGATCGGTATATCCGTGTCTGTCCGAGCATACGTCGCCACGAGTTCCGCCGAGATAAACACTTCTTCCAAGAGGGTGGAGAATGAAGAAGAAAACAAAAACACTCGACAGCGGTAGTGGCGGCTGCGGCAGTTCGCCGAACTTGCAACGCTCAACCTGATGCTTCTATTTAGTTCCATTTTGCTTAATTGACACTTTTAGCTTCACCTATCTTCTGTGCCAACTTGGGTGTATAGGCATGATCGGTGTATCTGCGGACGGAAGTGCAATCGGAAGCTAGTAACAGTGAATGCGTGGGTAGAAAAGCCGACCCGAATAAATGCGCCGAAGTTGAATAGTTTCACTGCACGTGGCAGTGAAATGCAACCAACATGGCTGTCGTCTTTGACTACACGAGGAAGCTGTAATGCTCGCGAGTCAGACGCATTTACTAGCTATTACTATAGATCGTAGCAGACCCGGGGAAAACGGAATAGAGGGTGTGACGTGTTGGGAAACACCGGTGATGCATTAGACTGTTGAAATGTGCTGCAGGTTTATTTCTGCGCATCGCTGAAAGCCTAATGAGTGCGCTCTGATGAGCTGCAACCGATGTCGGACCGTCGTGTTCTGCTGTCGCGTCATGTTCTAGGTCCTATGCTGTCCGAAAAAGCATGGTTGATGCTGTTATTCAAAAGAGTGTGTGAAGGAGTTGACGCAATCGTACAAAGCTTGTTTTAAATTCTTTATACAAGATTATACAAGATAAACTGATAACGAAGGTAACAACAAAGCTGGTAACATTTTAAAAATATAAAAAATAAACTGAAATCTATCCATTCAAAATTGTACACACCAATAAAAAAAGGGCTGATTTTTTCCATGGGAATTAAAAATATAACAATTTACATACCAGAATCTGAAGACAGAGATAATTCCAAGAAATCGTAAAATCAGGCCATTGATCGTCATTAGGATGACCATCTGCGATTGTTGAACTATGATGCGTTATTATTGTTGGACAGTTATGCGCATTAGAAACATGTATTAAGTGGTCCAATGTCTTAGACCTTTTTATCAAAGGCCAAGAAATAAAGTAACCGTATTAAGTTTTTAGTAACGACATTTAATAAAAAATATCATTATTTAATTCATTAAATTCATTTATTTCATTCCTAACATCCAAAATCTGTCTTAAAGGGTAAATGAATATCTTAACATAAATATAATTGCAATGATAAAACAACGTTTTATATAACGTGAAAAATATTGTTATGGAAAACAATTTTTAAAAGACTGCTTTCATGTCGGTTGTTTGTTACTTGGAAACCCTTATCCACAAGGAAACAGATGCTAGAATACATCATGAACTGTACCATAAAATATCAAAAAGTGTTATCATATAATCGCAACATCACTGTAAGAAATCAATTTTTAGAATCGTCCACCATCATAAGCTATCTTATCTTTCGTGTTACATAGAACACGCTGCTATCTAAAATACACATCTTATGCTTACAGTGCTAATCCGCTCTGACCTTTTCTAGACCCCGCCTTGTATATCTGTGACGTCTAGCACCGTTCATCCTATTTCAACCGGGTGCAACGGTCGATCGCGTCCAGTTACTCGACACTCCGATTCGGTTCACCGGTATCCGGCTACCGAAAATCACTTGTGCCTCCGGCAGCATCACATTGAACCGTACCAGTAAACGAAAACTGGCATGGGAGCATCGCACATCGAACCACCCAATACCGTGTTAGTCATCTTCATCACACTTGCTCATACGTTTTTCGTACACCAGCGACCAGCCGAGTGCAGCGAACTCCAACGTTGAACCTTTTGCCTGCTCCAGTGGATTTCGGGAGGTAAAGAAAAAGTTTCTGGATAGTGTTCAGCATTCCACCCCTCTTTGCTGGCGTGGGTAGTGTGAAGCGTGTAGGAAGGTTTTGGCTTTTCATGGATTCCGTGTTTTGGGGCCTATAATTAATCTAATTGATAAAAGCAAGAAGCCAAACACACAGGTAACAAATGGAAAGGAAACCGTCGCTGGGGAAAAAGGAAAATGCATGTAGCTTCTCGTGCCGGTGCACAACGGAGTTATATGAGTATGTGTGTTTGCACATAGAGGTGTATGAGTGGGAACCCCAGAGGAAATGAAGGTAAGACTGGGAAGGATGGAGATGGAATTAAATAGGAAGGCGAAAAATTCGAATTGCGAAAGTGTGATTACTTTTTTGCGAGCTTCCTCCATAGCTTTTTGCACTCACACACACGCACACACCTTGTGTTCATTTCACGAGTGTTGGCCTGTTTTTCTTTGCCTTGCTTTCTGATAGAAGCGATGATCGTTGATCATTCGTATTCATTTGTTTCGGTGCGATGCCATCGGCTAGCGGGATTTATTAGAAGGAAAGCGGGTTGACACCAGCAACAATTTTTGATCGTGTTTACATTTTGTTGCTGTTGTAATGTTGCACAGCGGAAGTAAAAGTAGCGCAACAAAAAATCATTTCATTGAAAATTCAACAATGGCACGTCGGTCGCGAGGGACAAAATAATAATAACATTAAATTGCAAAAAAAGGTCATCAAAATCAAACGGCATGCTGTACTTGTTACCTTTTTTATTATTGCATTTTTATCTCTCATTTTGAATTTGATTTTCTGCATTCCTCTCCTTGGCTAGGTTTGGGTTTGATGGTTTGAGTGGCAGGATGGGGTTAGGTTGTTTTACGCATAACTATGAAGTGGATGGAGCTTTACATCTAAACTACATTTCACATTTTTTAACAGCTCTTTTACTTTAACTGTCCTCTTATTTGTGCAGCTCATTTATCCTTTTAATAGTTGTTCATACATACTTACAGCTTGAGTCACATATTTTGGTATTAATTGGCGTAGCATTATAACTAATAGAGTAAGTTTTTAAGATATAATGAAATTTAAAGTTTTTATTCTATCTTATCTTATTAATGTATATGACGATTTTTCGCTGGCAAAATACAATAACACCAAAATGACAGTTTCATACAGCATAAAACACATTTAAACAATATTTTTGGTTTAACTATTGTTTATGGTTTAGTTAATGAGAATGTCAACTGTGAAGAGCCATAATTAAGGAGTACTATTCAAAAAAAAATTATAATTGTATTTATTAATTGTAAAACAAATATGAATGATCATTGCATTTCATTAATTTGTAAAGAATGACGGCGTAATATAATTTCTAAACAAATAAGTATGATGACCGAAACAAACATACCAAATATATTTGTAAACCATCGCCGTTCGTTTGCTGGAACAAATAAAAAATGACCCAAGATATTTTAGATTTACAAAATATTTCACAAAAGGAAAATCAAATATTTGAAGCCAGTCATTATAAGTAAAGATATTCATCTGCATAATTTAGTTTCATCAAATCAAGATACTGAAGAAATTAACACCAACACTATATATACATATTTTTTTGGGCAAAGTGCGTCTCGATAAACAAACACATGAGTAAGGTAGTAAATTCATAAATTCAATCCACAATCAGCTGTTGCGTGCTTAAATGCATGCTGTACGCTGGTCAGTGCAGCAGAACGCTCATTGCAATCGAGGGGCTATAAAGGGAGCTCAATCACGGGGGAAAATACAACGCAACCAATACCACTCGTAACAAAAGCGATCGATGGAAGGCGAAAAGGCCCATCTTACCGCGATCGTCTAGCAAGAGTAAGATAGTGATGCTTTCCGTTGACTACTGCAAAAAAGATAAAAAGAATCCAACATGCTCTTCCGAGGCCCAACTCCACCAAGTTATGGCGCGGAAGGGACGAATGATCGGTTAAAAATAAAATTATATACCTTTTTCTTTCCGTTTTCCATTCGCTTGGGCTGGCCCAAAAGTACCCTCGGAGTGGGCAAGCATCTTCTTTCTTTGATACTTTCTGTACCAGCGAAAAGTAGGGAAAATGAAACGTCACTCACACATACGCGGACGTACACACTTATATGCACACATGTACGTATGAGGAAGCAGTATTGAAACGGGAGTTTTTCCTATCCTCTAACAGCGCTATACCGTCAACGTGGAAAGTGTAGCTCGGTTTGAATCTTGGCATGAGGAAAGTTACGGAAACTGTATGTAACGGCAGCAATGTTTTTTTTTCGATGGGTAATTTTATTTCTTTTACCGTTCGTTTGGTGTGCATTTCTGTGCCATACCGTTCCGGGCGTGTAAAAGTGAAGAATAATGCGAAGGAGTGGTCGTAATCAAACTGCAGGGATGAGAATGTGTTGTCCGAACATGCTGAATGGAAATGCACATGGGAGAATTTCATGATGAGTAAGTCGATATGATCGGAAAAGACAGTATGTCGGGCGGGATCGTTTGATGACTTTTGGGTGTTTACTGAATTGGTTTGTTGATTTCACAAAAATTATTTTTATCAACATAAGGAACAGCATTTGCAAATATTACTTATGGACTGAAACTTATGGAATGCCTTGAACAAACAATAAATGAACAAGAAGCGCAATAATTTTTTTTTTCAATGATGTTCCGCACGACATCAATTGGAACAAAATAATAATTAACTAAAAATAAAGTATAAACTGAAATAATTATGATGATAAAAATGTAAAATGAAATCAACATATCCATCTAAACACCCCATCCATCCATCTAAAACAGTGCGTATCTTAATACATAAATAAAAATACATAAATAAATATGCCCAGAAAAAGTACATCATTTTGTTATGTTTGTAAGAAAATTAAGAAATATATCTTCTAAACTAGACTACAAATACCTTAAGCAGTATAAATATGTTTCTATTCTATTTCCAGCAAAACATTAGTAACCTCAGAATGACATTATTTAAACAAATTCTGAAAGATTTATTTTGTGTGTATTATAACTTTATGTAATTTTTCTAATTCAGCACCACTCAATACTGTTTAAAATGATATTTTTCCATAAAATTAAACTTGACCAAATCCCTACAATCATAGTATAATAAAATAAATCTCCCCGATTGCGTTGTAAAGCCCTGCACCGGCATTCAACACACACGCACCTCAGTCCACTGGGGTTTGCTTCTTAGCAGTTCTGCACCCTTAACCGTGCCGGTTACAATTTTCCCCACAGATCACACGCACACTGCCACGCCGGCGTTCGCGTGTCGCTCGATCTTTACCGTCAGCTAGCGGCCTCTCGGACGATGATAAAATTTCCCTTCAAACCCCACATTCCGGCCAGTTGTGGTGTGCACGTTGCAACGAACGGGCTGTCAGGTTTGCCGGTGAAAAGCGTACATTGTTTCTCTCCAGACGTGTGAAACGAAGCGACCAGCATCGCTCGCGCAACGCACCACTTCCGGTAAGCACATCTCAGCCGAGCTCCGTCGTCGCTATACGATCGTTTTTGCGTGCTCTAACGCTCGGTATAAAGAGACCATCGTGCACTGTTCGGTCTAGCGCTTATCTGACGCTTAGTTATTCGTGCGCCCGGTTCGAGGTTCGATCGTCGGTCGCTGTGGAACGGTTGGTTCAGTTTGCGTCGAACCTAGCTCGTGGTCGGATCGTGCAAGCAGCGCTACAAGCTTTGCCGCCTTTCTACACTTGCAGTCTCGTGAACATTTCCGTGCACGTGTGCGCTAACCTTCATTCAAGAGGATCATACATCTCAGTGTTTTACCGTGCGTTCGATTTCGAGTGGAAAGTGATCGTGCCAGTTCTTGAAAAGTGCATTTGCGCTACCAATTTTAAGACCGTTTATCGCAAAAAACACTCTGTCAACATGAGAGAAATCGTGCACCTGCAGGCCGGTCAGTGCGGTAACCAGATTGGAGCCAAGGTAAGCAATCCGGAAAGACAAATCTAATAAAGCATTTGTAAATGTTTTATTAATATTATACCATCCTCTAACATACAGAGGGCTTCATGAGTGATAATATTTGATAATGATAATGGCTAGTGCATTCAACATGCTTAAGAAGTGTTATAAGCATACTATCAACAATAGAAGTTGCCTGCCTATGGAAGATTCCAATCAGTTCCGTGGAACGTACCATTCCCTTGTGTGCACCACTTGCATCGAAGTAAATGCTTCTGGAACATGGTGTTCTTTTTGTTTCTCTTCATGTTTCAGAGATAAGACCAAAAACTTGAGTTTTGCATTGGACTATTAAATTCCAATTGCGCTATCTCGGGCAATGGTGATGGTGTTCGGAAACAGTTGCCTGTAAGTGCCTGCCCTGAAGCAACCGGAAAATTTATTTTTTTCATGCTGCCTACAAAACGCTCCCGGCATATGGCTGATGTGATTGCGGGCGAACAAGATCGTACAATCTGCAGATTCTCTTTGTTTCCAACGTCCAGACTGCGACCACATCCGGCGTCGACCTCGGGGCTGGACGAAGTAATCAGCGTGTCTGAGTGTTTCGCGATGTTTTACCCTGTGCTTTGCAGCGGGAGCATCAACACACTCACTCACAGGCCCTCCTGCTACTGCTGGTTGGGATGGTCTAGTTCTTTCACCTAGGCGCAACGCCCGATTGGCGTACCCATTCTAATTAACGGAATTTGTTCAGCATGACTGACTGGCCGGTGGGCTAGGCCGCAACGTTCTTCAGTTTCTTTTTTGGACGTTCGAATGAAATCGCATGGAAGCCGTTCCGCATGCAGAGATTTGCGAATCAGCGTGCCGAGAATGTTGGTAAAGCCACAACGTACGAGCTCTGCAGTGTAACGAACTCTTGCAGTGGGGTCTTCCAGCTGATATCTTGTGGAGGTTGGTGTTTGGCTTACAGTTCGCATTAGTACGCTACCCGTTCTACGAGCAGAAAATAGCTTTATCAGCCGTCTTCGCGTTGGTCCCCTTTGTTTCTTTGCCTTTTGCTCAATGGTTCAGCAGTGTAGCATATTTATCTTAAGATTATGCGAGAACTCAATAACAACCTCTCCCAGAAAATGCTGGAACAAAGCATAGGTCCATATCGTTACATTCCGCGACAGAGCCAGTATGCCCGCCAGATGTTGGGACTGTGTGAGACTTTTGTCTGGTGTCCGATTACACGTTTTAAACACATTTAAAGATACACAAACACACCGCCGTCACAGCATCTCCTATGAACGTCAGAACGTCCAAAGTGACTCATCTGCAATTTGAAAATAATCTGGAGCGTTTTATTGTGCCCTTCTTGACAATTATAATTACTTCTCTCCTGAGTAATACACTCTTGAACAATAATCAACGATGAGTTGTCGGGGAATTAGTTTAAATCATACGTGTACTGCAACGTAACACTTTCGACAAACGAACTTATCAGCTGCGATGCAGAAATCACGGAATGACGTTAAACGCACATGAGTAATGCTTTCGGCTAATCAGAAGCTTAAATTGTTCTTTCACACGAACATTGACAAGTCTGAACGTGCGCTGATAAACTAGATCAGGGGTCTCCAAACTTTTCAGTTCGCGGGCCGCATTGCTTCACAATCAACTTTGTTGAGGACCATTTTGACGCTACCTTTAGAATGGGTGGAAGTTCAAATCTTGTTTTAATAAGAAAATACTAGCAAAATACATAAAATTATTGGAGCTTTCTTTTATTGAATCTTGATTTTCGTCTTCCAGAATTAAAAAAATAAAATTTGATTGGTTAGTCAGAAAAGAAAGCTATTTAATTTAACCTTCACCCAGTCATCGCGGGCCGCAT
This sequence comes from Anopheles merus, assembly GCF_017562075.2. Classification (NCBI taxonomy): domain Eukaryota; kingdom Metazoa; phylum Arthropoda; class Insecta; order Diptera; family Culicidae; genus Anopheles; species Anopheles merus. The sequence goes on from NC_054085.1 coordinate 4,806,110, forward strand.
TAAATGCTATTGAGGGCCGCATGCGGCCCGCGGGCCGTAGTTTGGAGACCCCTGAACTAGACGAATATCAGCATCTGAAGGTATTAAAACAATGACAAGCAGTGGACGTGCTAGGTGAACGAAAAAAGTTACTAGTTATATCTTAGCAGGGCACCACCTCACGCAAGCGAAAATACTCACTTCAACAAATGAGAGAGCATTAGTGCAAAAAACCCAAAAGCCAAATCAAATGATAATATGACCTCGTATGCGCACATACGTGCCGAGACAAACAAAATGACAGAAATGCTTGGGAAGGGTTTCCACCAAATCTCATTCAGCAAGCTTTTTTGTTGTTGCTTTGTTTTTTGTTTGAGGTATGGAATTTCTAGAAAATGTACAAAAAAACATCGACCCTTTCCAGCCTTGACCCTTCCACTGTTTAGAGTGTCATTTTTGTTGATGTCTCTATATTTTTTCGTACCTTTATTGCGTGTTGATTCAAAAGCTTTTTTTTAAAACCAGCTTGGTGTGATGACACGTTTTTGGTCGAGTTTTTTTCACCCAGAAAGTAAATCTAAAAAAAAAAATGAAATAAATTCCCTTTCACCAAAACTCTAGCAGACCTAGCGTGATCGTGATCTGATTGTAACTGAGCAGCAGTTGTGCATATGGATCACACGATAACCTTTGTGTCGAGTGAATGGATGATGACTCTCGCTGTATAAGGTGCATACGCACATAGTACCTACAGCACGTTCAGCTACACCTTGATTAGTTGGGTGTCAAAACAACATTAATTAAACCTCCGCACGTAAAGGTAATAAATTTCGGGAAGCTGTAAGATGACTTTGCTTTTCTACGTGAAAGTTTTTACGATAATGAAACCCTTCACGGTGCCCTTGCATACCTTTCGGGAGGGGATATGCTTTCCTTCGATCAACCTTCACCGTTGACCCGGGTCACGACCCCGAAGTGGAGTGGCTTTCACTCGAACATATCCCCAATATTAAAATCTTCATGGTAAAAGTTAGATAGACCAAAGATTATCTTTGAACGATTCTATTTCAGCTTCCAGCTTGATCAAGTTACTTGTGAGTAAGGTGAGTCTCTTGGACTTTAACGCGTTCGATTTCGGTGGAGACAAATTGAAATGGTATTTTAACGTACCTTCGTAATGAAGGTGGCAGAGTCATACACTGTTCGGAGCCCAATCATTGTCTGTATAAGGAAGCAAGGGTGCCTGCGAGCGATGGTAACGTTTGTTCTGATTACATAAATACTGAGACATCTGTGACGAGTGTGGCTAACCGTATCATGATGTACACCTGCTGGTAACTTATCCATAAACGTGTTTGCGAGTTGCGAATTGTTGGTGTGCAAAAACACCTTCTCTCAGTATGGTATCTAATGCTTACGGAGCTGTGGTCAAGGCTAGGTACCAGTTTAAATCGTTTTCTGTCCCGTGGATGATAAAATCAGGTTTGGAATACTTCGTTGAAATGTAAATACATAGCTTCATAGAGAGCAATGCAAGACGAGCGAAGATCGTACGCCTCAGTGCTTGCTTGAATATAGTTTTGTTTCGACAAAACTGCACACAAACCTACAAACCGTTTAACATTATTTATTTGCAGCTTACTCTAGCAAAGGTGAGGCGGCCTTGTCACTAGCAAAGGTGAGACTTGTCAAAAAGTTGTCAAGCTGGTATTTCCGTATATGAGCATAGGAATGACTCTAACCTGCACAAGATTTATGTGGAGTTTTAATCAGTGCCCCAATGATAACACCATCACGAATGATCAATTAATGATCGTTTAAAATGAGTTAGCGAATGTGTGAGTCTAATCGATTCATAATCACTGATCAATCTTTTGTCGATTAATTAAAAGATATCTCTCACGAACCCTTTAACGGTACTATGAATTCAATCGTTGTCAGAACCTAGAGATAGAGACACAATGAGAGAGGCAGGGCAAACTCCTTCATTAGATAACTGTTCTATACACATAAAATGGACAGGTTTTTTGGAAGGGAGGGATTTATGGTAACACAAAAGAGCGGCAAAGTTAAGTTTTGCCAAGTGAATCGTTTTATGGCGCCTTCCATGCCATACACGGTCCAGTCGGTTTCATTCGTCAGCGGTTCATCGTTGTTTTCACATTTTCTTCCACTCTTGGCACCATAAATGCACCTTACACCGGCAAAGGAGGAGGCAAAGGGGGAGGGGGGGGGGCCGGCAAAGCGTCTGGCAAGCATCTGGAGAATCATTAAACCATGGCACCAGGCTAACCGCGATTTGCAATGTTGAGCTTCCACGGAAGCTTGAATTGTTCTCCCTTCCTTTCGTTCGTTTCGGGAAAATTAAATCAAACTCATCCGCACAGCCGGTTCAGCGCACGATGATTCTCGGTTCTTGGCCGTGGCGAATTGCAGTTATGAGTTATTGGCGGTGTGGCTGAAGTTGGATGCGGTCGGTGTATTTCACCATGGTCCACTGCATCGCAGCACCGATCGCAAAGATCCATTAGTCTATTAAAACAAGCTGATTAGCTCAGAATCGGCCCTTTGATCGGGAAATCATTGGGCAGTGAATAAGATTTTGCAATTTATCGTCCATACAAGACAAACGACCACCGCTAGGGAATGATACTCCTTGGGTTAACCAATGGACTTCGTTCTTAATCTTATGCGATAGAATCATTGGAAAAGGCGCAATTATATGGTAGGCTGTGAAGCTCTGCCAGCTTCTTTACGATTTTCTTGATCGCACTGATGCATAGCGCACAGTTCGTTGTACTCCAATGAGGTGTCCATATTGATGGGTAAGTGAAATGGCAATCAGATAGTGTAATAGAAGTCTTATCGCTTTCAAAGTCTTTTGAACATGAAAAACCGTCTACTTGTTGACGGACATTGAACGATGAGTTTATTGTTAACGTTTGCTTCTTTCAGCTGGCGTTGATAAACATGAAGGCAGCTGATCTTGTAAAATGTGTCCAATGTATGATAAACTACCTCGTGAGCTGTTTCTTATCGGCCTAAGCGGCACCTAACGAGATAGGTGTAGTTATATGGAACGTAGAAAGCTATTTTATCCGAAATCCTGCCCTTATCTGGAAACGAAACATTATCCGTTGTTGGAAGTGTTTCTTTGATCGAAACTTATTTTTGTAGTTTTGTATGACATTACTACTGCAGTTTCAAAATCAATGTACTGTTGAAATTTTCAAATGCTGAACACTTTATAGGTGATATTAATTTTAGTTGGATGTTGGATAGTTGACGGACAGTTAATAACACATGGATTTTTAAAGCCACCGTTTAAAGAACCGTTCTTTTAAAGCCACAGCATTACGTGCATTCTAACACCTCTTCACCAAACCATCTATAATGAACAAAACTAAAGAATTGGAAGTAGTTCGCACCACTATAGAATAATTATCATGTTCATCGCAAAAGCCACCGAAATGCTCACGATCTAGATTTTAGATTCTAGCAGCTCCTAGAACCGAACTCCTGGTGGTCGCCTGACTTGCGTGACTTGCTTGTGTATTTGAGCCTCCATACCGGTTTGAGTTTGTTTTAGTCCAGATCGCTTGTCCCTTTCTAGCAGACAAAACAATCATCCACGGTCTAAACAAGTAATTAACATCGATAATTAACTCTACTCTGGCGCAACTGCCGGCAAGTGCGCCTTCGTACCAGTGTGGTCCAGCTAGCTACAAATACCGAGATTTAATTTGATTTTTGTTGGTACAACGAACTCAGCTGCACTCCGCTGGCCATGGCGGTATTTTTGGAAAGACCGCACCAACCCGGAAAACTTAATGCAACATGTGATGATGGGTAGCGATACCTTACTGTTGAGATGTGGCTCAACGTTGGCGTCTGTCGTCCTCGCTGCGTGTGGCGTCTGTCCAAGGTAATTAGTGCAACCGGTATGGTTCTGGTCCGATGCATTCACTTTCTCTCCCACGGAAGCAAGTTAGTCAATCGGTTGTGACAACTTCTGCATTCAAATGATGATGCAAACGGAACGAAGCTGTTTAAGTCCCTGCGCAAGGTGACTGAGTATTCAGACAGAGGTCGTTGACTGGTAGGTTTTCTTTGCACATTGAAAGCGTCTTTTGGAGTGTTTCTATGTAGGTAATTTGTCGAGAATCGAGCTAGCTGAAAGCACCGAAAACCAAACATGACACGCACAGAACGAAACGTGATACGCTGGATAACCCGAAGACGAGCGAAAAGCGTTAGATCCTAATTATACGCAGCAAAGGTTCAGCCTAATGTCACGAACGAACTCTTTCGGGGCTTCTGAGACGGAAGTTTGATGCCCGGTTGTCAGTTTGCAATGTTGTTTCTCGCTATTTTTTATTTTAAACACGCAGATGGTAAGAATGGATTAACGCCACGTAACATAAGAAGATGAAGCTAAAACACGATCACGATGGCAAGCTTATTTAGTACAAAGAAACCGAGACAGCAGATTATCGTGAAGGCGCTTTAAGATTCGATGCTCTTTGCAATGCTTGTCATTGATTATGCGTGATATGAATGAAGAATCAGCAGACATGCAAACGAGTAAAAGTGTCCATTCGAATGTTGCTAGACGATACACGGTGTGATCTGGTTACATTGAATCAATCGAAAACAGCTTTTCGTGTCAATGTCATGGCACGAATACCACGAATATCGAACAATACGAATAACTATTATTGTGTATTAACCAACCACAAGTTTAGAACATCTGTAACGCCAAACAATAGTGTTACGCATTATTATTCCCATACAGCAATTGGATGTAGTACGGCTATACAGACAATTAGTTATGCAATTGTCGTTCAGGAGAAGCATTGGTTGTTTGAATACCATTACAAATGGAGTGACTTTCACGCTGAACAACAGTCTTACTTTTGGTGGTTAGTAACGGTCATTGCCGGTCATAGAGTGTATTGAAAAAATCTGTATTTTGAGGAGTAGAAAAAATCTGTATTTAGTTCGATGGTGCTGCATAAAACCATAAAAAGCAAATTCAAACCCATGAATCTGTTCTGTGAGTGACATCTGTAACACAGTTAGTACATTATTACGTTCCTGGACGAACAGTACTCGTTTTGATTGTGTTAGATACAATGACTACGGCCCAATGAAGGATCTCGGAATGTGTGTGGTTTTATAAATAAATCAAGTAACCACGAATGTGGTTCAAATGTGGTTCATGTTAGCATCTACTTGTTCGTTCCCGGGATCTGCCTAAACCAAACTGAAGAAGTATTTAAAGTAGCCGTTTTGCATGTACACTTGGCTGTTGGGAACGTTTAATAGTGTGCCAAAAACGGGTTCTTCCTGCCAACAAGCAGTGTGGTCCTCATACTTCGAGTGTGAAACGAGTCTCTTTGCATTAAAGGCTTCTAAATTTGCACGAAACAGTCCCCCATTCTCGTTTTAGGCCCTAAATATAGACACCAGAGGTGGTGGATCCGGCGGTACAGTACTCTACACGTATCTTCAAAAATGCCGTCTATTCCTCCAAGAAATTCTCGTTAGCATGTGTTTGGCATAGGGCTGCTGGCAAATTCTCGAAATGGCATTTATGTGACATTACTTGAGAAGAACGTATGTCAGCTTTTAGATACTTTGAAGACTAAAAATATCTCCACCGCTACCCCGGCACACGCTGGACAAAGCGGCATGCGTGTGAGTGCTGTCACGCGACGATAAAGTTGCAGCAATGATTAAAATGGAGCTAATTGCACGAAAGGAAAGTGCCAGCAAGCCAGCCGTCTCCTCGAACTGAACTGACTCACCACGGGCAATAGGACCGCAAGGAAGCTCTCTGTTCTTGAAGAGTCTGGTCGGCGGCATTTCAGACCCACGTTAGCCGACGTTAATTGAATTTGATACAATTAATTAAACTTTCCCCTCCATTAAGCGCCTTTAAATTTGCTAGGTAGTCACGATGAGACGGGCAAGGTACTTTTGTTACTCTAGCAAATGGACCCTTCGAGATGGCTCTTATCAGTGTGGTTTGTTTGGCTCACGAAAGCGCTACATCCAATTGGAGTCAATGATTATCGAGGTCAAACACAAGATTGATGTGAACGCGTCGAGGCTGATCGACTCAAATTCAGGATCATGCCCAATGTTGCGGTACAGCGCTAGATGAGATTGTGTTACGATTTAATGAAAAGCGAAACATTTTCTTACTTGAAGGTCGTTGTACTTTTGCACGGCTTTTGATTGCTTTGGGTAGCGAAATCTAAAACCAGCTTAAACAATTTAAATCAAAATGCTTGATTCTCGGGCTCATCAATGTTGGAGTATAAAAAAAAAAACACATATGACCCAGGACGTGTTTAAATTCCGTACGTGTTTTTGATTTGTGGAATCGATTGTTTCTTGAACTCTGGATGTTCTCATAAATGATGTTTGTGACAAGTCTAAACAAATGCGTTCAAAGAATTATTGCCAATCCTGTGTATAATTATGTGAAACTTTTATTGATTTGTTTTTCTTTTGTTTTTTTAATTGCAGGTAAGCTGAATAATCCTACAGAATGGAGAAAAAAAATGGAAGGAAGGAATTCGAAAAGTGATCTTGTCACACCTGACAATGAAATCAGGCAATGAAATTTACACATTAAAAATAGCATCATTAGATGGAAAAATATCAATATAGTAGCAGGAAAAAGTTTTGCAAAGATCAGCATAAATGTGAGCGTAAAATATAGTGCTATACATTGTAACTACGTTAAATCTGCAACGTGCTTTGTCGTTCCTAATAACGATTCATTGCGTTGGCGCCCGCCCTCTAATTTGTTGCCGTTTTTTTATTAACAATGCCATAAAACAAGAGTGTCGGTAATTTTCTTCACAATTATTTCCCATCGCTATTTCTTCACTGCACTCTACTGCGTGAAGATCGCGCTAACTAACCGAGCTGATTACGACTACCAAAGAGACGGCAACATAATTCACTTGGCGTTGCATTAATCCCGCTTAACGCATACTAATGCCAACAATTCTCGCCGTGCTTGACGAGATTATATCGTACTCGTTACTTTCCGAGGGACACTTTTCCTTACCAATGCCTAGAACAAACTGGCAACAACCAAAAGAGTGTAGCAAAATGTGACTCTTCAAATGAATCATCCTACGTGAGCCACACACCAGCCGTGGACCGTGACAAACGAGTCCACGTAGTCTTTTTGCAATCCCCTTCCCTTTTTTCTCCTGCAGTAAGCAAAGACTACAGAAATCTTTGAAGACTCTGGCCGGCTGAGCATGCTGATGAAAATGCGAAAAATTTATCTACCAGCATTAATCAGCACGCTGGTAATGGTGGTGGTAGTGGAAGTAACCACGAAGAACTATAACAGTCGGCATTTCCTTTTCAAATCAAAACGACTCTGTTTGCTGAAGCATTTAGGAAGCAAGGGGGGCTTGGGCCTGAGTTGGTTTAAGCGCAAGCTGCTAGAGGGTTAAGCATGACTGATTAAGATTTCTGCAACACCGAAACCACAACCGATACATCTGGCGGTTGAAGCGGATGAGCGGAGCTGAGTCAAATTTTTTCTTTCATCTTTGCCTATCATGGGATTTTCGATCTTTCTACCTGATCCAGGTAAGCTGCACCTGTCATAACGACTCAACACAAACGTCACTGACGATTGATCTTTCTCTTCGGTGGATTGTTTCGCGGACAGCTCGCTTTCCACGTTGTTTTTTTTTTTATTTATTTATTATTTTTTTTTGAAGGTTTGTAGTGCCAAAGCAAATTTTTATCTAGCGGCCCAATTTTTGAGGTCACTGGACAACTGACATTAGTTGGCGGGGTGAAGGATGTTGTTGGGTGAAGAAACCCTGTCGTTCGTGAAAGCGAATCGCTAATATCCAACGATCAACGCCGGATGTGTTGCACGTGTAAAGAAGAAAGGTTGCTTCCGGAGACTAGGTTTCTCACGATTTGTACAACTTTCAACGTAGAGTACTTTGAGTAATTTCTGGTTACAGTTTTATAATCTCTTATATGAAACAAAGTAGAAGTTATATTAGTTTGTGATATGATTTTATAAGCAAACTATCCAAATGTTAAGATAAAATACATTGTTTAATCCATTTTGAGCCTTGCACAAATAAACTGATTTGGGTTCGTTTTGAAACTGGCAAACGGAACATCGAAAACCAATCAATCGATATCGAAATTGAAGACTCACGCTATTTGAAATAGAAATAAAAACAATACAGTACAAACCAATCCACCAAAGAGAAATCATTACGAATTGAGCATTCCCGCTGTGCAAAAAGAAGAAGCAAAATAAATTATAAATTGATTCCGTCTGCCAGAAGCAAGCAGATTGTCTTCTGGCCAACCATTTTCGCACACCGGTAGGCTAAGCGGATCTGCGAAACTTCATTTTGCGATCCTCTTTATCGCGGTTTTGGGGCCGAAATGGAAGTAGTAGTTAATTGTCGTTTCGTGATTTCGAGACCCGGTACCGCACCGGACTGTCGGATTGCCTGCCTTCGTTAGTAGAGGTAACGTTACTACACGGGAAATTGGAAAATCAGGAAAAACGGGGCCACTTGTTGTGACAGATGGAAGCTATTCGAATGGAGGTTGCAAATTGGAAAGTTAGTTTATGGCATCGCTGTGCTTGTTCCTAGTGATTGATAGATCGAGTAATGAATCAAATGTTTCTACTCTGGACGATCAAATAGAAGTTGGAAGATGGTGGACGTGTTGATAGTTTTAGTTAATGATAAGCTAGTTTTTCGTAATTCAGATCCATAGAAAAATGTTTCATGACTGTTTTATTTTAACAAAATACGATCTGAAAACAATAGCTTCACCGCAAACATAGCTGTTCAAGACCACAAGATCATGCGGGAGAATCTTTAGCCCGGGGACAGCTTATAGTTTAGAACAAAAAAAAACCTCAAGCAAAGCATTGCGAACAAGGCACAGCAACGGAATCATATTGCGATCATTTTTGTAGTGCATGTTGTTTGGAAATGCTTAGCATAATTGATTGATTCCCGTCTCTTAACAGCAGGTACCGTTGTCCTGGGGCACTGGCTAGTCATTGTTCCATTCAGGTTAACTTAATTGTTGGTAATGTTACCACTGTGCGCTGGAAAATGCCTCCCGAAGAAAGTCTATGCTTGGGTAAACCACACAGAGTGGGAAATTAATGATGGAGTTGCTTTTTTCAGAGTCGGAATCAAAAACAAAATTAATTGTTACGTTCCCATTTAAACAACTGGTGAAACTAACAATTTTGTGTGACTTATGTAAACATAATATTTCTACATCGTTCTATATCATACATCGTCTCGCGGATTTACAGAATAGAGTTTTATGGAAAAATAGCTCACAGCATTCACAGCCATTACGTTACCAGTTTGCTTCTTTCATCTCAAAACTCAGGTCTACATGTTCAGAAAAGCTAAAAGCAGGTCAGTTAGCGGCAAACCAAATTTTGCACGATTTTGCTGGCGTTGTTCGCAGTACGACCGAGATTTGGATTGAGGAAATTGTGCTGTATCTACCCAGCTCAACACGAGCTGCGAACAGAACGGAAAACAAATGCCAAATAGGAACGAACTGCTGGCGAAAAAGTCGTTGTACGTAAAGCTGCCAAACGTTTGTTCGTTTCGTTCTATGATTATTTGCCAAAGAAAAAGCCTTTGGGTCAGACTAACCGCATTACCGACATTGCCAATTCTCAATCCTCGATTTCGGACAAGCTTTCATTTGCGACGCAAGAAAGCGTCAGATAAATTATACCAAACAAATAGAAATAGAAAACTGGCTGGAATTAGGATGGTTTGTTACCTTTTTTTTGTACCATAATAATGGCACAGTTGGTGTTACAAACAAGCGTTGAAGATGTCTCGTTGCTCGTGGGAGATTTGATTGGAGATGGGATTTTTCGTCGCCGCTTCCGATTGCCGGCTTACATCCGCGATCTCAGCCGATCGTCACCGCTACGGTAGCTAAGCATCTAGTAAGCTTTTCCATCGAGCGTATCGAACGTGTGGAAATAAAACCAACATGATTAACGCAAACATGCGAACGTGGAACCGATTTTCACCAGCACCCTCATCTTCTCCAATCCGGACGATCCGGCTCATGTGCCGGCGCAGTGCGGGCTGCAGGTGCTGGAAAATCCATTAATTACTGAACTAATTGCCCGGGTGGGTGTGGTTGCGGTGTAATCACCGCGGTGAATTTGGGTTACACCATTACACCGTGCAGCCATAATTACAACGAAAGGGTCCCGGGGTCTTCGTGGGCCACCGGCACAAACTAACGGAAGAAAATACAGGGTGCGATTGGAAGGTGGCCACAGCCGTCGTATACCATTCGTACGTTCGACGGGAATGGAATGTTGATCGATTCAATCGATTCGGTGGTAGAACTGAAATGGGCAAAAGTGTCGAAAATTGACGAATACCTGAGAAACTGTAAGGGTTTGTGGTACGTCTGTGCGACACATGCAGTGTAGCATGATTGAGGTTAATCTACAAGTGAGCAATATGATGCCACAGTGAAAACGATGATCCCCGATAAGATCCGTTATGTGATCTTTTTACACTGACTCTTTTTCTGGCGAAGAAATGTACCCCCTTTTTGTTAGATTATTATTTTAACGCATAAATGACAGTGACACAGCACCTCGCAACGATCCATTCGTAAAGATAGCAAAGCAAAATATAGTCCAATAAAGAGAAGAGAAATGATATAAAATGACCATATGAATGAACCGAAATCACATTGTCGTTGTGTTGGGTTGCCCAAAATTGTATATTAATTAAGTGAATGGCACCTTTAACGATTCACTTTTCTTCTGCAAAGTTTCTACCGGTATCAAATATCCACATTCGGGTCGATGAAAAGCTCCGATTACGGTGCTAATTATGATATTGCCTCTAAAAATGCTACACCGATTTGCATTCTCATTCGGATACGGTTTAAACCCACTGACTGGGCAATATTTATGAGGTGTAAAACGTACGCATAAAATCATCATTTTAACGACGTTACGTGTCATGCAATTCAGAATCTGAGATGGGGTGAATTTTAAAATGTTTAATTGAATAAAAGTCATTATACTTTCATTGTGATAAGTATCGCGCTATTAAAACTTACTACCATTATACTTGATCGATTGTGGAAATTACTGAGTCGAAAACAAAAAGAATGTAATTGTTTACATGTTATTGTTTTTCTTTTGACTTCAGTGGAAAGTTTGATAATGACTCGAAAGTTAAATCAAATGTTGCTGCAAGCATTTGTAGTAAATAAGAAAACTGTAGATGTCACGAACAACTAGATGAGAAAACAAACTACTCTAACGAGACAACCATTTGACAATCAATTCCACCACTTGAGCCAACACGCCGGAAATAGAGGAAAGAAATGAAAGTCGATTGTAAGACGAAGCTTATTTCACTGCATTAAAAATCGCTTGAGTTTTTGAGAAAACTGCTCCAATTTAGTTTCAACGATTTATTTCCTTTCCTATGTTAGGTACGAGCTCTCTTGCCGTTTAAGCGTCCGGTTGTTTAAGCGATGTAAACACAAATTTATGAGTAACAAATAATGCTGCGCGCTTGAAACTATAACGATGTCAATAGAGCCTACAGTAAAAGAATGATATGATCTTTCTTTTCGAGGAAATTTATACCGAATTTGTGACACAAAGTCCTATGCTAGATTCATTTTCGTTTAAAAAAATAAACAAATAAACAATACCCAGCTGATGCTTGAGCAGACCGCTTTTTCTTTAGACGTTAAACTGATTTAAATGACACTTATTACGCTAATTGTAACGGTTGTCGTGTTGTTGCTGAGAGAGAAAAAGAGCAATCATACGACACGTCCCAAGGGTTGAAGTACGAGCCAAAAAACATGATCGTTTTAGTCCATGCACAGTTTAACTAAAGCGGTTTTTTGCTGACATGGTGTTAGCTTCCTGCTGGCTTTCCTCGCAGTGGGATCCGTATTGGTAGGCAGTAATGAAAGGGGGTTATTAAGACACATGCTTCTTTTTGTTTCACTTATGCTTCCTCGTCTGCAGACTTACGAGATCAGGAAAGAAGCACAAATACACAAGCTTCGCAGATTGATGTAGCATACTGCGTTCGTTTGATCGGAGAGGAGAGGTGAGCGTTGAACATCGTTTATGTAGGTTTATGAAAATGTTCTGTTGTCATCTTTTGGAACACGGCCAACGGCTCATCATCCAAGTTGAGATGCCACTGATTGTGATTAGCCATTTTTGGTGCAATTTGGTCGATTGCCGGCTCCACTTTTTGCACCGCTGTGTGTTTTTTATTCGTGTGTAAATCGTTTTTGGGCCACCGTGTTATGGCCGGATGATGGTAATTGTGGTTTAACGATGTCCATTTTGCCCGATCAGCTGTGTTTTTCTTCGACGTGTGTGCTTTTATTTAGAGCTGTTTTACGATATTTAATGGACGATCATTTGGAACGCGCGTTGTGATGGCTTCATCAAAGGAAGATGGGCTACTGTGGGTGGTGATAAGAGTGTTAATTCGCTCACTAGTAATGCGAGGAAGAAAAACATAGATGCGATGTTAATTTGATCGTTACCTTTGAAAGATAGAGATGATTGTTCAGTTTGTGTAAGATGCATTGCAACTTATTTGATCTTTCATATTTTTCAACTGATGCAAATAAAGCTTAACACTTCATGCAATTGTTTCTGCAATTTGATGACTAATCTCATCCCATAGAACCAAGCAGCTGTAGCGGGAACATTTGTATTAATCATACCGACACGACACATATTAACGATCGTGCTTTGACTAATTGTGTGCGTCTGCGCACGTTGACCGCAAAAAGAGCTGTATCGACCAGGCCGGGGAGGGGGTAGTAGCTACCACTCATAACAATAATAATTGTTTGCGAGCGATTCCTCTCGCGACTGTTGCATTCCTCAATCGAGCTCGTTTAGCTCGGCTGCCTGGCGACGACATTAAATTCTTGCGCGAAATCGGAATTCAAGCGATTGCCAGTTTCATTCCATTCATGATGTCTTTATGATGGCTTGGATGTGGAACGGGCGAGAAGGAAATGTGTGAGAACGACGCCAGACAATAATAGACGACAACGGAGATCTCCACCGAATCCAGACGTATCATATATCCGGCACATAGAGAGCAGCACCACAGCTTCATGGTTTCGATGAAAGAATTCGTTCGAGAACAGAAAACGAACTGAAAGACCGTCCGACCGTGACATGGTACCAGCGAAAGTGCAAATGTTCCTGAAAATGCTCGAAAGAATGACGGCGCAAGGGAAGCGAGAACCTTCATTACCATTATGTCTGAGAACGCTTTTGCTGTCATAAATGCGTATACAAATTTGACGTCTCGTATTCCTCCGTGTTCCGTGTTATTTGTACTGAAATATATAAGAACAGACCGTTTTCGAACGATATAGCACCGATGCTGGATTGAAGTATATGTGTATAGAAGGACAAAAAACTATACAAACATGATTGTAACATACTGTCAGCGCAACATTGTTGCAGTTATATGGATTCAGCCCGATGCAGTGTGAACATGGCCAATGCACGTTGAACCTGGCAGAGAGTTCACATACATCCGATCGGTTACGATCATAACTCCTGTTTAGGTCGTTTGCATGTTCCGAACATGTGGCTTCCGTTTCATTTGGTTGGGAATAGCAAATTGGTTGTGCATGTTTAATGTCTGTTTCAGTACACAGAGCTCTTGCGGAAAGGATGGTGTAAGATTGCGTAAATTAACTTATTTGGAAAAAATGACCCTTACCCCCATGCGAAAGATATAGAAGAAGAACGAGGGTGTTTGAAGAAATATTCTTGATATGATTTAAACTGCTGTGTATGAATTCCGTCGTGATTAACCTCCATCACTGCGATAGGCAAGATTCATGCTCGAAACATATCGAACAGGACGTTGTTTTACAAAATAGATCGCTCATTTACATGGCATAAATCATATTAGGCGAACCGGTAAATTTTCCCTACATAGTCATAAACGCGTCTCATAATTCAATTCACAGAATTTTCGCCCATTACGATCGGCCAGAAGAGAACAGTCCGACCCATAAATGCGCTGACTAAACATCGTTAGTCTTGCACCGGCATTTAACGAGCCAGCGAGCTCGCTTTGATATTTCCGCGTTGCGGTGCGTCTGCATCGGTAATAACTTTCTCGCTTATCGCATCGATCATTTGAGGAAGGGACGGAGGGCATCACTTGGCTGGCGACGTTTGGATCTTCGCGTTGGTTTCGGAAAACCGCATACGAGCGCACGCCCGTCGTCACAGGTCATAAATTATGCTGTGGTCTAAAAATACTAATAAGCTGCAGCTACGTCGACTGCATACAAGATGCAGTGAATGGCGTTCTTCATCATGTTCGGGAAGGCAAACATAGAACCGTCACCAGAACACCACCACCGTCCGTACAGGCTTGGTATGCAGTTTGGGCAAAGCATTTTCGGTGCGGGAGAAGTTTTTGGAGCTAAAGAATTACGCACTCAACTTTCGGAAGGGTACGGATATGGCGCGTGTGACTTCGAGTTGACAGCCACAGAACGCAGACGTTGTGCTGAAAATAGGTGTAACCAAACCTGAACGCCCTGTCATGGGCGATGCTGTGAAGATGTGTGAAAGATAAATCGGTGCTGCTGCCAGCAGCATCCCGTTCGGCGGTCAAACTGTGGGCGATGACCCGTACTGTGGTGCCACCGATACGATGCTGAGCGTATCCGCTGTGCAGGAGGTGGAGAAAGAGACATCGAAATGCTCGTTCTACATGGTGTGCTAGCGTATCAAACAAGCCAACAGCAATCTTATTGCGGGAATAGTTATCTACACACAGACATACACACACACACACGCGCTCACAAAAGCAACACAAAATTGCACGAAAGTCTATCGTGAGACATGCCGTAGATCTTTGATTAGAATCTCATGACAATCCCGAAAACTTCCCATGCTCATGGTGGGCTGAACGCCAACCTAAATAACAACGACGACGAAAAGCAAACGACCCTGAAATTGGGCTACCAAATCTCACTGACAACTCAGCGGAACGCGTGAGTATTCTGTGCCGGAAGTATCTGAACGGTTGTTGCCCTATGCTGACACCGGGCGTTGGGGGATCGTTTTGAGAACGAACGAGCCTTAATTGCTAGGTACAATAAACAAATATAATTCGCTACCATCGTGACATCACGACTGCGTAGTAGAAATCGCTAATACTAGAAAAGGGGATCTGAGAGAGAGAAACAAAAATTGCCTCATTTTTACCATGCAACTTGTAAAGTATAGAGAACATATTATCAACTAGCGTTGTCCGACTTGTCCACGAAACTTTGAATGCATCAAATAATAGGGACACTAAATTGAGAACGTTTCGCTATTGGAAAGAATGTAACCGAGCGTCACGTAAAACAAATCTAACGAAGGAATTCTAATTACTCACGGGGAACGAAACGTGTATCACTGATTGTTTGTAAATGTGTACGCAACCAGTCACTCCCCATGAATGATCGAGGAAAATGTCTTTCCCCCATTGTTCCTATGTAAATCGATGAGTTGACATAGTTACGAACTCGCTTAAACAGGGAATGGCACAACGGCTCAATGAAAACTGCTGCGTGACCTTCTTCGTCATCGGAAGTGACAGTTATGTAGCGATTGAATGAATGAGTACCAGTCTGGAAGTACCTCTAGTGGCCAATTTATGCGGCAGTAAATAGTGAACCAATCCGATCAATAGAAAATAGTGACGCAAAATATTGTCTGCGATTGCGCGGTACAAAACAATTCCCGGGTGACACACAACACAGGCGAACTTCATTCTGACTAACTAAGCTCTTTCACTGCCGAAACGGGTGGAACGTTTTTGAGGTGGTTGGGGCCAAGCGATTTCGGCAAGCGGAACGGTATTTTGGGGATTCAGTTATGTTGGGCTGCGTGAAACAATCATACATGGAACAGTAAATTATTTTGTCATGCTTTGTTAGGCTGCAGGTTTGATGATTCGTACATCTTTGGTCTGCTGGGCGGGTAAGAATGAGACGAGAAGTGGAAGAGTTTTTAGAGTAAATTTTCTACCACATTTCGTTTCTCGTGGAATAATACAGAGTTGAATAATTGTTTTATGACTGAAAAGTTCCATAAGCTTCAGTGTTTATTGTTGGTGATATGGATCAGTGATTTGAACGCTGTCATTACGGAGCAATGTCTCCGATGTGCTTTTGGTAATTCTAGTTTTATTGCATGGTATTTTGTCATGGCCGCAAGTTCTTGAACAGTTCATAATATTTAGGAGAACATAAAATCGCAAAAATTTTAGTACCCTTTGGTACCAAAAGCTGACATACAAATATTCCTTCAATTGATAATAATTAAAGAAAAATATTATCATAACTTGTATAGGTGCTGCTTTGTATCTAAGAAAAACTGTGATCAAGGTCTGATCAAGCTCAAACTTTTGACAGGAAGCGTCTAATGAATGTAGCGTGAGAATGTAGCATTCGTTTTTAATTAGATCCTCCCGTATTTCAAAGTGTCGGCGCAGAGCCTGCACAAACCCATTCTTCGTTCATTCTTATAACCATAACAACCACCCACAGGAGAAGTAATCTTCTGACACCTAAAAAGTGTCTCGAGTGTCCCGTGTTCCCATGTTACTAGCCGAAGGGTTGAAGTCGTTCATTTTTTGGTTCCTGTGTGTGGATTTTAAAGCTAAAAAGTAACCATCATTGGAAAATTTATTTTTGGATGTTGTCTTCCAAATCCATTTTAGAGTACGTGCTCGTTTCCGGGAAAGTCTACTTTAAGACCGGATTTCGGTAGCAGAGCATTAGATTTATGGTGCGCTTTCGCGAGCAATATGCTGTTGCTGCTGCTGCTACGTTTCCGCATTCACCGTCAGTGTCAACCTGAGTTGAAATGAGATTTTCGGCGTATCTTTCACATCTCACACCTCAAGGGACAGTTGTGTAATCGTCCATGGGACTGTGACTTTATCGCAATCAGACTGTGAACAGCGAAATTGGGCGCTGGGACGACCTATGCCATGGGCCGGTGATCGGTGAGAGGAAACTGTCAAACTGTGCGCCAGTCTTTGGACTTACATTGATGTATCCCAGTAAGTCATGAAAAGCCTCACCACGTGGAGGTGGTAGAATCGGATTTCCTTTCGCTTTGTTGTGTCTCCCGCCACGCTAACTAATTGACGATCACTGTCAACGTTGGGCGATGACAAAAAGCATGCTGCAGTCGCTCGGTGCAGTCTCTTCCTAGCCCTGATTTATTTATAACTTTCAAAACGGTAGACCCAAATGCGAGATCCCGCACACAGTTCATCGGGATCCATTTTATTTTTAAAGCCCTCCCCACTTAATGGTTTTCTAGTGGGACATTGCGTGCGCGGTATGCCTACCAGCGCGCGCAAACGGAAGCCACAAATGAGCCACAGAAGTACCGAAAGCAATCGTTAAATCTAATTTTTATTTTTATGAAAATGTTAACAAGCGCCCTGGAGTCGTCGGGTGGTACGTACACCGCATCCCATCCCCGGGGTGTGAGATGGAACACCGATTATGGCTTACGCGGATTAGATGGATTGCTACCGCGTCCAACACGATGGCCTCAAGTGTTTGTTTGAATGGGTTGGTGATCGTAAATATTTCCCATATGGGAAACTGCATCCGCGACCTACAGAATTCCATTTTGGATGGAGATGGGGGAGAGACCAAAACTGTGAATTGTGGTTCCCCTTTTTCCAGCACGATGAATGATGGTCAATATTTCTTCGCTGTCACCGCGGTTCAATTGAAATGAATTCGAGCATAGCAAGAGGGTTGGAGTGTGGAGAGTGCATGAGAAATTAAAACCAACACCCTATTCATTTGGATCCAGTTTGGTTAATAGAGTAAGTTTACGCTTTAACGATTGACGAGCACAGTATTCCTTAAAATCCAATATCCGATGGGAAGGGCGGCAGAAATGACACAATTCTGACGTAATTTTCTCAGAAAGTAACTGTATAACTAACTGTCATATGCCGGCCTGTGGGACTCGGTGATATGTGGGACTCGGTGCAGCACATATGGTTTGATTTGATACGCTTTAATGAAATAAACTAGTGTCTAATTTAGTATTCATGAATCTTGAGCTATAATTAAGATGTTGAGTTACTGATGATGTCTTTCAAACATATACTTGGAGTTAAAATCATGATCGTAAGGGAAATAGAACTATTTTTACCCGTGTTTTAACTTCTTCCATCTTTAATGGTGCTGTGACATAAAATGTCTTAAGAAAACATGGATCTGTGCATAATAGTAACAATAAAAAATTCATTTCTTCTTTACCAGTTTTGGGAAATCATCTCCGAGGAGCATGGCATTGATGCCTCCGGTGTCTACAATGGCGAATCCGATCTTCAGCTCGAGCGTGTTAGCGTGTACTATAACGAAGCATCGGGTAAGTTAAACGGGTTCAGTAATACAGGCAGCTTTCAACAATCAGCAAACAGTCTCCTCAGGTGCTCAACACTTATTTCTCTCTTATACACGATACCATGAAAATGACTTTAAGTTTCTTGCTGATGAGCAGATTTCTCGTATTGATTATTTCCCCTCCTTCAGTATGATTTTTTCTCCGTCATTCTTCATATCGATCAACTCAGACGCCGCTAGGGTACCACCGTTTGGTTCTGTCTAGTGCAGAATATGACTGCTGAAATGGATGTAAAGCAAAATTCTCGCAACCATAAACCGTAAACTGTTCAACAGCTAGCGAACGTGAACTATCAGCGCTTCACTAGTATTAATCGTTTCCGGTCCAGTCCGGATTGCAGTTCGAAACAATAATACTAATTAGAATGTCGGCAGCTAGGGCTCAACAGAATGGCAATCGAAACGTGCCCGGAATTGCATCGGTTAGCGGTTCCGTGTTGTGCATCGGAAGTGGTGTTGGATGTGAGTCACCTGTTTGTCGATGGCTGTTATGCGTTGATTCAATGATGGCATACCTTTGAAACTCATAGTCAGCATATCTTATAATTCGCCACGTACTTTTCGTTTGCATTGGCTCTTTGCAGCAGTGTCGCGGGCATCCGGTGGCAAGTATGTGCCGCGTGCCATTCTACTCGATCTGGAGCCGGGTACCATGGAGGCAGTCCGTTCCGGATCGTACGGTAAGCTGTTCCGTCCGGATAACTTCGTCTTCGGACAGTCTGGTGCCGGCAACAACTGGGCCAAGGGACACTACACCGAGGGTGCTGAGCTGGTCGATGCCGTGTTGGATGTGGTGCGCAAGGAGTGCGAGAACTGCGACTGTCTGCAGGTGAGTAGTACATAATAGACTAGCACAAACATTGTTTTACTGATCCGCATGCCCTTTCTCTCAGGGATTCCAACTGACGCACTCACTGGGAGGTGGTACCGGTTCGGGTATGGGCACGCTGCTGATCTCGAAAATCCGCGAAGAGTATCCGGATCGTATCATGAACACCTACTCGGTTGTACCGTCACCGAAAGTGTCGGACACGGTGGTTGAGCCGTACAATGCTACCCTCTCGATCCATCAGCTGGTGGAGAACACGGACGAGACGTACTGTATCGATAACGAGGCCCTGTACGATATCTGTTTCCGTACGCTGAAGGTGCCCAATCCGAGCTACGGCGATCTGAACCATCTCGTTTCGCTGACGATGTCCGGTGTGACCACCTGTCTGCGATTCCCGGGACAGCTGAATGCCGATCTGCGCAAGCTGGCCGTCAACATGGTGCCGTTCCCGCGTCTTCACTTCTTCATGCCCGGTTTCGCTCCACTGACGTCCCGTGGCTCCCAGCAGTACCGTGCGCTCACCGTGCCGGAGCTGACCCAACAGATGTTCGATGCCAAGAACATGATGGCGGCTTGCGATCCACGCCATGGCCGCTACCTAACGGTCGCTGCCGTGTTCCGTGGACGCATGTCCATGAAGGAGGTCGACGAGCAGATGCTGGCGGTTCAGAACAAGAACAGCAGCTACTTCGTCGAGTGGATCCCGAACAACGTCAAGACTGCTGTCTGTGATATTCCGCCGAAGGGCCTTAAAATGTCGTCCACGTTCATTGGTAACACCACCGCCATCCAGGAGCTGTTCAAGCGCATCTCGGAGCAGTTCTCCGCTATGTTCCGTCGCAAGGCGTTCTTGCACTGGTACACGGGCGAGGGTATGGACGAGATGGAGTTCACCGAGGCGGAGAGCAACATGAACGATCTGGTATCGGAGTACCAGCAGTACCAGGAAGCGACCGCTGACGACGAGTTCGAACAGGAAGACTGCCAGGATGAGATGGAGGGCGAGTGCGTTTGAGGCGGACGGGCGGGCCGTTCGAAGAGAGCAGTCCGTGGCCAGCACCAACTTCCTGGCTTTGGCATTTTTATTATTTATTAAAATTTCTCGTAGCTAGGCAAACGATTTTATATTCCGAATACCGGAGACTGCGTGTGTGTAAAGAAACGTTAAAGTAACACTTACTAAACAAAAACAAAGAAGAACAGAAAAACATAAGAAAAAAAAGTATCGTAAGAATATACTCGATTCACCGTTTGATCATTTCTACAGGATACTTGAATTGATACAACTTCTAAAAGAACGCAAATGCTACTCAATATCATCTTCGATCTCAAGACAGAAGCTTGTTTCTGTATCGAGATATTTTGTAACTTCTAGCGCAAACAGTAAAGACTCCCTGGTTTTTTTTCTAAGGGTGGAAAGTTCGTCTCCCGTTATGAAGGTACTCAAGCAAAGTTTCTTGATATCGGAGAAACTGCTAGCGGAGAGTCCCAAACGACTAGAAGGAAAGGATTGCAGACGAAGATAATGGTGAGGGCGAGCCCTTTCCAACCAACTATGAGAATACCATGTGAGTTATTTTACTCCTAACAGAATAGTTTTCGATCAGATGACGGTGTTTTGTTTTTGATAACAGATGAACTGAGTGACACGGGGTGTTGTTTTGGAGAACCTACAAATACCTATGGATAGGAATTAGTAGTCTTGTCAGCTTACAATCGGATGGTAGCATCTATAACAATAGAGAACATCTACTCAAAACCCATTGCGTGCAGATACGCGTGCTGATTGTTTGTTTGTGTTGAAATTCTTGACCAGCCGGTAATGGCATCGAACGTGAAGGTGGACGCCAAAGACGCGAAGAGTTGTGTGTAATGAGCAGCAGTAATTGTAACCATACTGGCAAATCATTGAGTGATGACAGTCAAGCGAAATATATCCTCATTATTTATACCATGTACGTGTATGCCCAATTATCGTGTGTTTTTGTCAAAAATAGTACTTTTTTTAGAAGCTACGAATCGTACTGGAATATCACAAATATGAACAAATAAACAAAACATATAAATTAAATAAGATTGTACAGAAAAGTGAAATGAAGATTGTACGCAAACAAATGTAGCGATTATACTGAAATTTACAAGTGTTTAGTGTTTAAGATGCAATATTTGATTTTCTAATACATCAGAAAAAAATAAAACGCATTGTGTAAATGGTGCTGAGATGTTTCGCATTTTTTTCCAAGGATTTCGGATTCGTTTCGGTACATCATTGTAGATTTTTTCAGATATTATAATGTTTTACGTGTGTTCAAAGTCCTAACACTGAAGCAGGAACCGCTAACTTGAGCACAATGTTGCTCAATTTTGCTCATCAAGTGGGCTCCAGTATAGCGACACCTAGTGGCCAAAAAGCCGTATTTCCAGCAGTCATCGGATTGCATACCATAGGGCGTTAAATAAATCCACCCTACCCTAGCCGCAAAATTGAAGATTTCGGACGTCGTGTGGAAGTCGGGTGGACGTCCACACGACGTCCACACGACGTCCGGTTTAAGAGGTTACTCGACCAAGCGAATTTTTTTTGACGGGTTTTATGGCAAAAATTGTGGCGGATTTCCCAGGGTTGTTGTATCGCATAGCAGCCATAAAAAATAAATTTTATGGGGCTAGAAAAAAACAATCTTGCCCTCCCCCTTACTCCTTCCTGGTCGGCGATCACACCCTAGCCGCAAAATTGAAGATTTCGGACGTCGTGTGGAAGTCGGGTGGACATCCACACGACGTCCACACGACGTCCGGTTTAAGAGGTTACTCGACCAAGCGAATTTTTTTTGACGGGTTTTATGGCAAAAATTGTGGCGGATTTCCCAGGGTTGTTGTATCGGATAGCAGCCACAAAAAAATAAATTTTATGGATGGCTAGAAAAAACAATCTTGCCCTCCCCCTTACTCCTTCCTGGTCGGTAGTTGCGATCACACCAGCTGTTCATATGATGGTGGTGGGAGTGATATCGCTTATCTGCTGTCTTCTTTATCCGTTCTACCAGATCATACGCGATTTCAGTGACGACCTTCCCCACCTCCTTCGTTTTCCCAGCAGTTATTGGCGAATGCTTGACCTTGTGTGAGCGCGCTTGCCAAGTGCGCTTGCCAAGGTTATTGTTTTTTTCCTTCCCGTTTTTTTTGGCCGCTGATGCATTGCGCGTTGGCTAGAGCGCCGTCGTTCGAATCTGGATTTGATCAACGCGCAAGTTGTCGTGTGGATGGAATCGATTTACCGTTCGAGCTATTTGCCGGATCGATTGAATGCATGCTTCGTACTGGTTTTATGTTATTTGTTAGTGCAGTTAGTTCCGCTTGTGCAAAAAAAAACAATTTAAACAAAAGATCATTCAATGCACTAGTCCGCTCATGTCAAGACAACCAATGCTTAGTTACAGTCAACGGAAGGTCAAATATTAAAATGAGGGATATCATTGAACACATATTGTCTTTCCATCATTTTTTTCTTTAATAATGTATAAACCCTCCAATCTTCTCCCACCCCTCCCTCCCTTCCTCTCTCCATCCCACCGGATTGAAGGTTAGGATTTACCCATGGTGTACTCTTTTAATTCTAATTACCGGGGTCTACTGTTCGGAAGAGAAAAAGGAACGTCTCACCCGCCTCTCGCTCGAAGCTGTAAGCGAGGAGCGCCCCGGCTTGACTGACGCATGCATCGCTCGCGTTGCCTGGCATGCTCCTTCTCTCGCCTTTTTTGGAGACGCATCATCGTTGCGGATGGTGCTGGGCGGCCATGTTGCTGCCTGAAGGATGGCATAGAAAGTAGTGTTCTAGCCCGTCGCTGTCCTAGCGATTGACGCAGGATGCGTAAGTGGCGTGTATGCT
The DNA here is from genome assembly GCF_017562075.2 of Anopheles merus. Taxonomy (NCBI): domain Eukaryota; kingdom Metazoa; phylum Arthropoda; class Insecta; order Diptera; family Culicidae; genus Anopheles; species Anopheles merus. The sequence goes on from NC_054085.1 coordinate 4,829,371, forward strand.
GCATGCATAGTCGATAGCGCTGCGGCTGCGCTCGAAGATTAGCTGTTGCGACCGGTCCCCGAGAGCCTCAAATGTCGGTGATGCAGCCGGTCCTTTCACGCGCAAAGCTGCTCCACGCGTCCCCGCATTTTATGGATGGCTTGGCTAGATTTGGCTGCCCCTCGTTGTCGTGCTATCCGAACACAACAACATTACCGTCCTGCGTTCAAGCCCCGTTTGATCCTAGTGGCCCAGGAGTGCCTATCTCGCTAGGGGTAAACCAATTAGTAACAGGTCACGTCAACTCGCACGACTTGCAACATGCTCGCCATGAGTTCAAGCCTCGTATGGACCGCTTTCATCTTCTCATCTCACCTCTTCGACTATCACCCTTCCTGCTCGTCCGCTCTCTTACGCTCTGGTTAGTTCCCCATTTATTTACTCCCTTTCTCCTTCTTTCCTTCCCATTCCTTTTCTTTCGTATTGCTGTTCAATAATGCTAACATATTTTAGAATAACAAATGTAAATTGTAAACTGGTTTAAATTGTAAACTGGTGCAGTTTAAGGGAAGTTTAAGGCTCCAGTTTAAGGGAATTTGCTCGAATTCCCGATTATTCGTGCTATAAAATGTCAGTTGGGTAATCTTCCCACCCATAATCAACAACCATAATTGGTGTGTGTGTGTTTGCCCCATACAAATGGCATAATTTTTATTTTCACTTGGTCGAAAATCGCGGCGAAAACCCGATTTTGCGGCTGGGGGGGGTTTTTCAACTGGTTTGCAAATTGCATACTTTGAGGCAGAAATTTAACTCTGAAATAAAAAGGCACGAACTGGTATGGATAATATAAAATAACATTAGTATTGATTATTGTTAAATTTTAAGTATTAGTTATAATTAGTTACTTACTAGACGACATGAGTTTGAATGATTTCCTTCATATATTTTATTAGCCTCGTTTACACACATATTGTTTGCTCATATTCTGCTAGAAAATATCTGTCCAAAAGACTTTTTCACTGAGGTTTTATTCATAGAGACTTTGAGCCAATTGGCCTCATTCGCCTCTTCTCACTGAGGTAGGGGAAGTCTAGTAGTCTTTAGTGAATCTTTTTTGAAAAATCCATGCCCTGTTATCCATGTTGGATAACATGAATTTTTTGTCAGGCTTATATAAATACCGTGGTTTTTGTGTTTGAACATGTTGTAGTCGATTGCTCCCAAGGCCGAAGTTATCTATTTATTTATTTATTTATTTATTTATTTATTTATTTATTTATTTGAATTTATTTATTTGAACACTGAAACCCGTGTTGTTTTGATTAATTTGTTTACATTACAATATTTTTATTCGACAAAAAAGTAAAACGAGAAAATAATAAACTCTATAAGCTTTTGATCATGATCAATAATTAAAAATTATTTTTTATATTTTTGTAAGTGGCTACCTTAGTATATAATTAACTCATTTGTTTTAAATTAGAACGCTGGTTTCTAGCAAAATTGTACAAAACTTAAGTTACGACAAATTTAGAGTAGTGGGACAATTTGAAACGGGGATTGATAAACCAAAGTATAAATCTAATAGTGTGTCCTTTTCCTCCCAATTGGGCTGCTTGGCAATTTTGTCTGTGAAACGCCTCGCAAACATAACTTTCGAAGAAAATAAATTTATAAAATGTGGTAAAAAATCGGAGAATCGAAGCATTTTATGGGTCCTAGAGGAATATTGAAGAGTAAACAGATACTTCCATGACTTTTCCTCAAATTGCAGGAAGATCCGAACACTATCCTCAACAATTTCGATACCTGCGGTGTATATTATTTATACGGTCTGCAATTATTGCTCAGCTTCTCGAGAAAGCGGTTCCGCTGGATGATGTTCTCTTTAGCTTATTCCTATCTATTAAATTGAAACCAATTTAATTCGTTACTATTTGTATTATTATTATTATGAATAAATTCTTACTTCAGTACCAATAACGAATCATTTGTCTCAAATGTCAAATCATCTGTCTCTAAGTCTCAAATGTTAAAAAAACATATTTTGAATGAACAAATAAGTCAAACCAAACATGAAACTATCACTTTGTGACTAATAACAGCTCATTAAATCCTAAAAGTAATCGTTGATTTAAATTACAAGAGAGATGCTTGGTTTACTATAAAAATTAATATCAACCTGTAGTGTCCTCATTATAACCAAACGTTAGAAAGTGTACAGGATGGCAACGTATAAGTGATACACTTACTCGGATCCTCCTTTGACACGGCATGTCAAATACATGAATCAATTTTGTAAATTGTGTTGTTTACTATTTTTTTTACATTAATTACAGCCAGTTTTCGGTCCCGCTCTCTAACAATTGCAATGGTTTAAAATAGCAGTAGGGTTATCAGATTTCGGTATCTGCTGAAAGTGACGCTGATCGTGACATTATTTTTGAGGACGAAAAAATATTACGCTGAAGGTATATTTGAAAAAGCAAAATGATCGTATCTAAGGAGCATCTTAGTGATATACTAGTCGTTAAATAGAAGCTGAACGATGTCAAAATGCATCACCAGAGTTAGTTTGGGGAGCTTTATCAACAAAAGGGAAACTACCATTGCGATTGATTGATCGAAGCGTAAAACTAAGCAGGAGTACTATTTGCAACATATTGTCAAAAGTCATTTGAACCCTTGCGCTAAAATAGTTTATTTTATGCCACATAAAATACAACAGTTTTTGCATTCAATAGATCCAGCTCTTAGTGGTCTACGAATAGCGTAAGGAGAATTTGCCTTGAATTTCATCAGCTCATCTGAATGGCCTGAAACTTTTCCCGATTTGAAGCCATTGAGGCTATTCAGATTTTGCGATATATGGTACGAAAAATTGACAACATAATGATTATAATTTATAATATACTTTATAAACATTTGAGTTCACACGAATTAGGATTTAATTGAGTTTGAAGAAGATTAGAAACAACATTCCGAATGAAGTTGTGCGTGTGGCTTGTAGTAATGGGAGCTCCGGATTGGATTCGTGAATCTACTCCAACTCTAACATTCTCAATCCTGATCCGACTCCAAAATAAATATGACTGCGAATCTGGCTGCTCCGAACGCATACAGATTCAATTGGCTCCGAATGATTCCAGATTACTCCGATCGAATCTAAATGGCTCCTATTGAATCCGTTTTTACTACCATCCTTAATTTGTATAGAAAAATAGTTACACTACAAAACTAAGCTTGCAAGCATCCCCAGCTCCTAGCCAACATTGCTGTATTCATAGCCACACATATCAGCAAAACTTCGATCGTCTATGTGCGTACCGACAAAAAACCGTATTCTGAGTCTTCCATTATTTTCTGGTTGTTTCCAGATTTTTTTTCGGAAAAATCTCCTGATTTATGGTTTGCTTCCCTAATTCGTTTGGATTCTCTAAACGATTTACTAATAGTTTTCAGCATATGTTTTACCCGTTTCCACAATCAGTTAGCATTATTTAAATATTTTTGTAACAAATAATTCAAACAATTTGGAGCAACGCTCAAATGCCTTGTTGAATAACTCAAATAAATTTATTGAATTCAAATTATTTCTTGAAGCTAACAATAAATGGTGAGTCTCAGATAGGCAAATTGGAAAGTTCACAGGAAACTTATAGCTTGTAGCTAAGTGGCAATATAGTGCATAGGGGCACTGTATAGTGTAGATAAAGGAATGTAAATTAGGAAGTGTTTAGTTTATTGTTTTGAATAATTGGCAAATGATGGTGAAGTTTACCCAACAACTTAAATAAAGGCTAAACATTATTCCATTCCCAAACAGTTCTCTTCCACTAGCTTTCACTAGCGGCTTTCAATGACTTTGAAAAGCGTTGATGGGCTGTTTACAAATACAAAGAACAATAGTTGAACTCAACTTAACACTTAAAGGTGCTGTAGACATTGATACAATAGATAGGGCAAGTGTACCAATTGTGGCTATAGCACCAATTATGATTATAACGAATGATTTTCGCTCTGAAACATTCTTTTTGCATTCTTAAACCACGAATGGATTTTTATTTCAAGTATGAATATTTTAATTCATTTATGCTCCATTAATTTTGTGCTGGCTACTTCCGTTTGTTAAATATAAACCTTTTAAAATGTGTTGCTAAGATATTTGGCATCTCTTACTGTTTTGCTAAGAGCAGAACTGCAGCATCATTGGCGATTTTCAAGCACATAACCATAATTTTACCTTTAAATCATCATTTCGGTTCATGATTAAAATTTACCAACCTTTCATCGAAAATGTGCATAATTACCCTAATGTCCATGATTATTAAAACTTAACATAGGTCCACCAATTACTTCAGTATATCATGGATGCTTCGTTTACAACGCTCATTTCGGTCGTAGTGCGTACGGTACAAGTTAATAAGTCGGGGTTTTCATTGTCATTTTCGCATTCTAAATTGTAAGTATGTGTTTATGGCATCAGTTATGAGTAAAATGATATCAAATATTAAAAATCGAATCAGTTTCATCAAAATATCGAAGTATTTTATCTTTTTCTTTTGAAAAATTGCTGTATCAATTGTGCGATTCATTGAGCGTGGCTTTTAACACAATCAGTGATATGAAACGAATATTTGATACTATTAATTTAAAGTATTTAATGGTGTTCATACAGTTATTTAACTGCAGTGAACTTAACATTTTAACAAAATTTTCTACGATCTCTTGTTTGTTTAGGGACAAAATAAAAATTGTTCTTGTGATATACACATTTTAGAACATATTGACATTTACCTACTTTTTTAACATGAGTAACATCGGTATCATGATGACATACTATGGCCACAATTGGTACGTTTACCATACATAAAATCTGGTTTGAATTTTGCGACATAAACAAAATTAATCAATTTCACATTGCCACCCTGTATTATGTATGTGTGTGTTATCAAGTAAAATTAAGTTTATATAATAGCACAGTGCAATATCATAAGCATAAGCTTTATGGAAAATATATAATAGAACATTTCACCAACCTTGGTTTATTTTTTCTCACTGAGGGACATTCTTTAGTACAAAAGACATATTTTTTATGACATGAAGTCACACGAAAATTTAAGATCAATTACGACAAATAGTATCGTAATCAAATAGCAAATTATCGAAAGAGGATCTTTTGCGCAGGACATAATGTGAGCGAAAAGTTAAAATCGTTAGCCTTTATTCAGGCGATGGCTTTTTTTGATGAATCACGCAACGACAGCCTTGCTATGCTATGCTATGCTCGGTTAATATAAAAATATTTTCCAACGAAACTGTGGGGAAAGCTGGAATACAAGATTATTAAAATATGGTATTGAAAAGTCGGTGATTTTATTTAAAAAATCCACACAGCACAATATCAGCTGCGAAATGAATAATCTGAAAACAACGAAATGAATAACGAAATAAAGCATCATGAAACATGTGTTACACATGTTTTTGATTATTTTTTTCTTATTTCTAATTTCAACAAAACCTTGTATACATTTATTAAAAATGATAGTTGAGCGTCCATGAAATATTTTTTTTCAATTTTTAACTATTTCATTCGAAAAATCATAATTTTCTATGAACTGTGAAGATGCATTGGTTATTTCGTTCACTTCAAAACATGATTTCCAACTCTCTATGGGGTCCGTTCCTGGAACTGTGCACTCCCGGGTGTATAACAGCAAACACCCTTCCAGCTTGGACACGGACTCTTTAAGGAAAACAGTTTCCCACGCTGCTTCCCGCATGTCTGTGGTTGATATTTACCGCAAGCTCCAGCTTCAAACGAGATCGCGACGAATGATCAACGATTCAATAGATGTACGCTAGCGACATGACCACTGGCATGAGCTGGTTTTTGTGTGGTGCAGAACTCGATCTACGGGACCGTTTGCTGGGAAAAAGGGAAGGCTGCGTTAAACCGCAACCGCAGCATTGAAGGCGGTGGTGGTGGTGGTGGTGGTGGTGGCATCGATACTGTGCGTGATAATGAATGAGGTCACATGGAAAATGCATTTCGCTACTGCAATCAACGAAAGGAAACGAGAGGAAGGGTTGGGTGAATTTTCTCTTGAACCACCTTGCAGCAAGAGCTAGAAAAGCTTTTGCTTGAAACTGCATGAAGAGTGAGAAAAAGCGCGTTTTTCTCTAAACTATCATAAACATCGATCCAACGTTAGCTCTTCCTCGTCGTACGTTAAACGAGAGGGTGCAATGAATTGCATTGCATCACATCTCGGTCAACAGTTCTCAAGACAATACCGGCTCAGTTGGAAGGAGTGTGTTGTGGTCTGGTGAACGGAACCAGAGCTTTTCAATAGAAATACATCACACGCAACATCACAAAGCGGAAAGCGGGAAGAAAAGTTTTCTCATATGCCGGCAAGAAAAATAAGTGCATAAAATTACACCAAAGCAATATGGGGTGCAGAATAAGAACTAGTTACGATTGGAAGAATTATTTACCTCAAAGGTAGTCAAAGTCCATACAATTGATAAGCTGAGTGTATGTTACTTTTTAAAATGACAATGAACGATAAAATAACCAAAATAACGATTTCGACGTATATAATGGATGCAACTAAAACACTGTGTTTTTTTAGACATTTAGATTGAAAAATTCCTCTAAAATTTAAAACCAGAAGAATGAACAAAACAAGCAAATTGATGACAATTTTATAGCAATGAACATTGTTAACTAAATTCTCTACATTATTTAAATTCACTATTCTATCACATTCTTTATGTAAAATTTTGTGTATTTCAAGCAATAAATACGCATGTTTGTATAAAACCAATAAAAGTAAGATTTTCTTTAACAGACCCACAAAAATAGGATGTTTTATTGGTTCATACCGCGAAAACTACTTTTTATATCAAAAAGGTATTCAATGGGTCAATCTTCATATTGTTAAACATCATGCTGCTCAAGGCTGGTCAAAAATCAAAGCTTGCACACGTTGCCACGATGTCTAACCTGGTACACTCGTTTCCCATGTTTGCTGTGAACGATTTACTAAGAAAAACGACAGCCCCGAGGGCATCACATTCCTATTTTCCCCACGGGGCACAACTGGCGAAATAACAGCACCAACTCCGAACCCATAGAGTCCTCGATGCTGCAAACCCCAGTGACTGCAAATAAGTGAGCTCAATTCGTGATAGAATAAAGACTGGTGAAAGCCATCGCCAGCTCGTTTTTTCGCAGCAAACTGTAGGAATCCGCCCGGGCAAACGTGAGTTGCATTTCACCGGGCATTTTAATGTTGTGCACCTTCTCAGTCCTCTCCCGCGGTAGCCCATCCCCCAGTGTGACAAGTGCATTCGGGCACTGATAACAGTAAGCAATCAAACACACAAACAAAAACACCGTTGACAGCGAATGCGGTACGGAATAATGGGTGAGGAAAAATAAATGAAATAACGTTTGTCTCACATCAGGTACGACATCTATCGATCTTTGTGTGGAGGCAGTTTTCTAAGGCCCGGCGGGCAAGTGTACCTACTTCGCGGCAGGGAAAGCAACATCGGACATCGGCAGACGAACGATGGAAGACAAGCTGGCGACACATTTCGTGATGCTTCCTTCTATGGTGAAAAATGCACGCGCTCAACCATAAGGGAAGAACAGAAATGGGGACTAGAAGGAGGCTGTTTTGCGAAGTGGTAAAGGACTTATCGCGAGAAGGTGACGTGCATTAAATAATTTAATAGCTTCCAGGCAAACGCGACGCGACCGCGGAATCGTTTTTCCACCATCCGGAAAATAATCACTCCAAAGCCCCCAAATGCACCACTGGCCCCAAATGTACCACTGCCACAGGAATCGGCAGGTTGTTTTGGAAAGTGTCTTGTACTACGATGACGAATAATATTGCCACTGCACTGCAGTCGTTGCATCGTTGCACCACACTTTGCATTGCATTGAAAGGACAGTACTGAGGTCGTCACAAAAACAAAAGACTCCACCGATCGGCTGTCGTAAAACAGACAAAAGGAGAAAAAAGGCACAAAATAACCTAAACTGGAGGTAAAAAAAGACGAGCGTACTGGAATTTATAATTGCGTGTGATAAATGCAACGTCGGGCTCGATGATGTGATATCGTACGCCCGGCATCTCGGTGCGTCGGGCAGAATAATAATCAATCGCGCGGAACAGCATACAAGAAACAACTCGGTGCGTGGAATTGTTGTACTTGAAATAAATCAAAAGTCAAAATCACGCGACACACACACACACACAAAGATTGTCAGTAAGCGATCGGTCGGTTCCCATATTGCTACGGGAATGTGCACTTATGCACTCCCGGAATCGAACAATTCTCAATCGCTGAACACCGAAGGATGTACGCACATTTAATGATGGGAAAGCCGGACCGATCTCGCCCAGATACACACGTCACTGCTTTAATGAGCAACTGCAATTGAATGTAATTAATGCTTTGTTGCTGCCCCTTATCTGAGCGGCGTTGGGAGGTAGAATCTGTGAATGTGTTTGTGTTTGTGAATGTGTTCATGCTTGGGGGAGTATTGAGTTGGAATAGGGACGAACTGGAAATGGTAGAGTACTATGCTGCTAGTGTAAATGCTGCTGGTGCAATGTTTGATTGCAATCGGTTGTCAATTTTGTTGACATTTTTCGCGGAAAGTGTGTTAAAATGATGTTAATATAAATCGATGAGAGCACCACAACGCAGCAAGTTATTCAACCAGTTATTCTTATTCCTTGAAATATGCAAAATTCCAGGTTTGTTAACATCGTATACGCTTGAGGGAGTATTTCAAGGACAGTTCATGTTGCAAACATTTTGTTCTATACTGCAAGAACACGTAATTCCAGCTATAGGACCTTTACGACCAGTACAGTAAAGAAACTGAGATCTATAAGCAACACAATTTGATAGCAAAAAGATCCTTTTATGATCGCCAATTTGCGGTTGGATGAACATTATTCCAAATTTTTGTTTTAAAATGTCTTATATTTCAATATATTTTTGTTTAAAAAATAATGACGCCAGGTTTTATGTTTGTTCGGAAAAAACGTTTTTGTATAAATATGCAACGCACCAGCATAGATATCTTAGTAAATGTATTGATCTAAATCTGAGCTGCCATAGAAAGACTTAATAATATGCTTTTGTTGCGGAACATTCATAGCGGCTGTTATAAATAAAGGAATTGTAAATACAGTGGAACTTCTCATAACGAGTTTAATCCGTTGACTCACTCGTTATGCGGGAGGCTGTATTTCGTAAAATATGTATGAAAAGTGAAATAATTGGTTCCGGGTTAGGAAAAGTGCAGGTATGTATGTATGTATTATATGTATCAAAACCATACGGGACACCTCTAAGTGGCAACAGTAATGCATTCATCAATTGTTAGTAACGAAATTATCGCCTTCATGATCAAGCAGATCAAGAATACATGCAAGATCACACTCATAAATACACCTCACTCTTGTGAAACACAAGTTTCATAGGAAGGTACTCTACACACTAAAGTCCAAGTCCTGCTCACTTCCCCGATCGAAACTGAAGAGATCCTCCAATATTGTAAAATAATGAGGATGAAAATGGAACAATTAAACTGAAGACACTATCTTATTTAGTCCACCTGTCGATAAGTGCAGCAAAACTCTCAGGCACGGGCCTCAACGGATTTTTTAGATTTTTGTATGGCTTGGGAGTTTTGGACTGGCAGTGGGTGTTAATGTGCCACCACCTTTACACTTTTTCTCCAACCCTTATACCTGCCTCTTTTGGAAAATGTTTGGTATTTAAAGATTCTTAGTATTGCATTTAGATTTGTTCGTTATGCGAAAAAATCGTTATCACATTTAGCCCGGTGGCAGGGCCCGTATGCCGATGGTAGGCCCTGGGGCCTCTTCTCGCATTGTAAAATCCACAATCGACAATACGAAATCGTTCATCTGCGTGTATTTTTGTCCTGGTAATAACAAAAATGAGCCGGTCTCCTAGTACAGTCGTCAACTCGTAACACTTAACAACATGCTCGTTATGGGTTCAAGCCCCTAATGGACCGTGCCGCCATACGTAGGACTGAATATCCTGCTATGGAGGGAAATCAATAAGTCATTGAAAGACAAGCCCACAAGTGGTACAGGCAGGCCTTGACTGACAACGGTTGTTGAGCCAAAAGAAGAAGAAGAATTAAAAGTTTTCTAAAAAAAATCACCCAAAATAATAAGCGTTCAAAAGGCATAGTTTATTCCATTTTGCTATAGCTTTGATTTGAAAGTAAATAAGGTATGGATGTTATAATACTGCTTCAACAAATATAATATTTGGTCGGTAAAATTGATCATTTAGTTATATTTTCATTATTTTTAAATTCAATCAAATTCAGCAAAAATTACGACTTACATGACCTTATCATCAGTACAGTCTTTCTCCGATAATGTCGCATTCGAGTTACGCAAATTTTTATTTTTGATCCTTTAGATGTCAAATCGGTACAATTTTCTCCGTCAATTGTCGAATGAAAACTAATTTGCGATGTTTTCAAAAGTTCTAAATCATTAAAAATGCAAAATTAACCGAATTTTCTACACCAATAAATAAATAAAAGATTACATAAATAAACTATATTCAATCAAAAAACATTGTCAATCAAGTATTTTTTGGCTTTAAAACGTGATATTCGACATTCGTGAAAATCCAATTTTCGCAAATGTCTCCGGAACGCATTCATCGCGCAACTCGGGGAAAGACTGTAGCTCAATATTAAAACAAACAACATAATACAGATAACTCTTTGTAACCTGGGACCTCCCCAATATAAAAACCTCCTCTTATTAGAACATTTTTGGCTATTTATTTTTAGTACATTTTTGCACCTAATTTGGGAATCCTCTGAAATTTGTATCGTTCTTAATTGTATATGATGTTACCATGGTGTATGCTCAAATTTGAAATTGTGATCCCACTTTCTTATATCAAAAATATAAGGTTGCATACTTTATGTTTTATTTATTTCTAGCTTGTATGAACTTTTCACTCTCTTTGAACCTCTCTAATTTGAAAACGCTCCTTATTTGACAGTGCCATAGACTCTCAAATAAGAGTGTGTTGAATGTTTCATGTTTTTGTGATATGGCACTGAAAATGCATGGCAGATTATACAACTGACTAGAAATAGGAAATTTTAATTTATGCAAAATAAGAAAAATATGCTTATTTTATTTGTCAAAATATTTCTATGTTGTATGTGGTCAGGGTATTAAGAACCAGCATAAAATTTTCTTAAAATATTGGTTATTTTAGCGTTTACGAATTTATCGACTTGTTTATCTGCTCGTTTGCTTTATTTTTTCGATGCTTTTTTTCCTATTCGTTCTTTGATTGGCTTTTAAAATTTGTAATTATTCGTTACGCAATGAGAAAATTGTTAAAAATGCGTCTTTCAAAATTGTTTTAAGGCGTATTTTTTCAGATGGCTCTGTATGAATAGAAATAAATATACAAGATAAAATAGATATCATAGCTTTTTTCGAGTTATATTGATTTGGAGAACTTTTTCACCTCTCACATTAGAAACAAATAATTGATTTTTTTGTATTCATAGTCATATAAGTCATAACAGCTGTAATTGTTATAATTGTTAATATGTAAATCTATGCTCTGTAACATATCTCGTGTATTTTAAGATGAATTTGATTTATATTCAGGTATTACCGATGGCGCCGATTTTATTTAAGACCAATTAGCTGTTTAAATATTGTGATTGCATTGGTCATAGGTTCAGCAATGGACTTAATTAATTATTTAACGCATTTGTTGAAAAACATCACCGTAACGTGTTCTTTTAGCACATTCCAGTTGTTTACCAGATGAATTCATCTGAAAATTGATAATGGGTGGTCAGCAAGGGTGGCCACGCATAATCTGTTTTTTTTTCAGTATTTCATTACTTTGTGGGAGGTCCGACCATTTCATAGCTAAGGTTTCGTCATTCACTTATGACAACAGGCGTTAGATCATCGTCTGCCGGTTAGCACAACACACCACCTTTCGATTAGTCAAATGTTATGTTGAAAGAGAATTACAAAAAATGCACCACATAAAAATGCACAAATATGGAATAAATCTAAAATACTTTTTGAAAGTGGTATTTTGTAAAATATGAATATTTATTATTTTAGATTTTTTTTTTAAGATTTGGTTGTCTTCTCAATCGTCGAATTTAGGTGATTGAGCACGAATATCCTAATCGCAAACACTGCCGTTTAACTATTCAATCCCATCCACTTCCTGTTTGTTATACGTTTGGAGCGGTAGCTTTGTTTTGCATAATATACTTCCCAATTCGTATGTTTTTGTTTTTACGAGTAATTCTCGGTGACACGGGTAATAATGATTTGCACGTCAGTCATCAAACACACTAGCCATAAGCAAGCCAACACAGTGACCACATAGAACGGGAAATTGATTTCTCTTGGAGACTTGGCTGTAAAAGCTTACTTCTGTACTGCTTCCGGGTCGGAAATTGTAAGCGAATGGTATAATACAAAGGAAAGATGAACAAGTTGTAAAAAAAGCCGTACAGATCTAGCCGACTTGCTTCGAAACAATGAAATTGTTTAATCAACCAACGGGAATCAATCGTATGTTAATCACAACCGCCAGTTGCTTGGGCTGTAGTTTTGCCAATTGTTTTCAGTGCCGGTGTGGTTCGGCGTCGGCTTGTCAATCACCAATAGCAGCCTGCATGATGTTTGCCGGAATCGTGGAAGCGTTTTAATCGTAAGCAAAAGGCGCAACACCACATTTTATATGCAAATCCAGCTGTACCTGGAGTAGGGTCTCTAGGTACAGAGACAGTTATGCGAAGGTGTCTCTTGGGGACGGAAATGTGGTTTGCGTGATCAACCGGTGGTTATTGATTGAAAGTTTCCGCCGGTGGAATTGGATATTACAAAGTACGATTCGTATGCTTCCTCTCCTACCCTTGATCGAGAGTCAATCTTGGCCGTTCACCTACAAAGGGGCCAAATGTCATCGGAAGAGGATTCGATAAACGGCAGCCAATTCCGGTCAGGAAATAACTGTTTGTGATCAAAGAAGGAGTTGAGTAGCTATCAAATCACCGGTGCCAATTTATCCGTGACGGAAAGAAAAAACAAGGACTAACGGAAAATAAAACGTGATTGAGTTGAGCATGTGAAATCCATTTTACGAATAATTAGGCCTAATAATTAAGCTGGTAAATAATTTCAGAGTAGAAGACATAGCTGAAAAATCGATGAAATCATTATATGAATGTTTATACCGCTAATAAAACCAATGATTGTGATCTATTTGAATGCGTATAAGTTAAATTTCGCTTGTATTGTTAGTTGAAGTTTATTCTTTAATAAACACTGATGTAACATCAGCACTGGGTTGGCGCTTGGGAGAAGTTTTTGAAAGTTATTGAATTTTTATAGTTAAGAATACTTTTGTTATGAATACTGATAGTTAAGAATACTGGTTTTGGATAAACTTTGAACTAGTAATGCATTGTAATGCATTGTAATTATACATACATTAAACCACCTCTGCTTTATCTCGAATGTAGCTGACTTGACAGCTCCAAACATTACTTTTATTCATTATTATAACTTGTTACATTCAATTTTGCGTAACCAAATTGTCTACAGTTCTTTTAGTAGAATTGAGAAGCTTTTGAGCAATGTTTTGCATATGTATATTGAATTTGAAATCCCCAGAAGCAGAACAGTGAAATCTGATGTTTTACAAATACGGACATTGACAACGAACTAAGTGCTCGGTTAAATACAGTTCTGCTGTTCAATGTTCATTTTCCAAACATTGAATATTACTCCTAATGATAAATGAAATAGATACTAGTAACACAAAAGACTACACATTGCATTGATGACTTTTGTACGGAGTATACATTACATTAATTACCAGACTTTATTTGCGATATCAAGCTAAAGCAGTGCAAATACCTTATTAGTGTGACAGAGACAATGGTAGTTTTCGGGGCGTACCCAAAGCTATTCAGGCAGTGCTTTAAACGAACCTCATTAGTAAAGTAAACTATTGCTTACCTGCTGTTGTCGGGGTGTGTGCTTTTACGCAAACTGGGGAAATTTTTCTTCTCTCAAGTTGGGGAGCAAGTCTTCTAAAGAGGGGAAATCCGAAAGCTGACTTGTACCTGTATTAGTGTCCGAAGAGTGTAGTAACAATAACTACGTAAGCAGTGCAAAAGAGCAAGCATCATCATCACATCATTGCAAAGTGCGTACAATACATGGAAGCCGATCTCGTGAACCGAAGATCATGCCGAATTGTTGTAGATCGCACTAATACATGGGTTGACAATCGAGGTACGCCAAAGCGAGCATATGTTTTTTTATTGCCTTACGCTGCAATGCTCCCCATGCCGACCAAAGAACACATACGCACTAACGTCGTACGGCCCCACACGCACACATCGGTCGGGGCACGAGCACGAGCCGCGATCGCGCCTTCGGGTTGATATTATTTTATTTTCGTAATTTTATTATATCGACAGTGGTCAGCTCGAATCATATGTCGAATGTTGGCAGGTCCACGTGGTGTGCTCCCCAGTCTCGCTCGACAGTGTACGTTGGACGATTGGTCGTTTTGGGCGATTGTTTGTGATCGTTTTTGGTTTTGGCGCCCCCGAAACTAGTTTCGTCTTTTCTGGATTCGTCCACAGCTACATCCCCTGGGGCTGTTTAGCGTTTTTGGCCAGCCCTGTCAATCGAGGTATATCGTGTGTTAGTGTGTTACACTTGTTGCTGTTTTCTTGTTCGTTTCGAGTGATATTCATTGCCTGCGGTTTAAGATTCCTGGCCGCAAGCGCACTAAAGTGACTGATGAGATCGCATCTGCAGTGTAACTTCAGTTTCGTGTCTCGCGTGACGCTGCGGACAGTGACAACATTTGGTTGCTTGTGCAAAACCGTACGACCACCTGTCGCTTCTTTCACTTGGTGTCGGTGTTAGAATTGATTAGAAAATTTAATCATCGTTTTAGGTGCAAGGATCGAGCGAAAAGTGATCAACCTAATGAAATTACTCGTCAAGATTGTGAATCGTTCTGTTAAATACGCGTTTTTTTTAAGAACAGAAAACACAAGTAATGCAATGAAGTAAAAAACATCGACTACCAACGCTTAATACAGATCGAAGAAAATTTAAGAAAGAGTTGTGTACCAAATTTCTGTTTAAAAAAAACCATGTTTATGTGATATCACGTCGGAAATCAAGTCTAGCAAGTGTTAATTTTTCGTAAGTGAAAACAACAAGTGCTAAAGAATAGCAGATTTGATTCGTCAAATAATCAATGCTCACCTGTTGCTGTACGCCTGTAAGATTTCTTCTGGACCAAGGCTGCGTCGGAGAATCCTTTGGATTTGACTGCTGAGTTTGCTGATGTGTTCCTGACCTGTTGCTGATGTTCCCGGTTTGCTGTGGTGCTGTAGCTGTTGCTGTTTGCGGACCTGGAGAATGCGGTTTTGCTGACCATCATCATTTTCATCGTGGGAATTCAGTACCTGCCTCTATCGACGAGGGACAATTTCTCCCGAACGTTGCCTTCTGAGCATCTACCAAAAAGAAAATCGTCCTGTACCGTACATCAACATATTCTGCGAAAACTATCCACCCCAGCTGAACCACCCTGTGCCACCCGCCACTGTCACGGCGCAGCTGTCAAACGCCCGGTTGACGTTTGCGAGTTTGTTTTGAAGTTTGATTGTTTTGATTTCGGAAGACCGTGTTGTTTTGCGGTTCGCGAAACCGGATCAATCCGTGATTCCGGCACGGTTCGTGTGAAATCCGCGTATCTAACGCGTTATCGGGCCGGGAAGTAAAGTACTACAGCGCAGTGGTAAGAGTAGGCTATGCGATAAAAAACCCTTGTGCGCTGTGAAAGATAGCGAGCAGGAAAGAAACACCGTCTATCACAAAGCTCGTTATCGCGGTTTCCCCACTCAGTTCTTTTCTTATTGCGAATTCGGTGTTCGTTGTTCGTTGGCCAGGTTAGTTAGGTACAGTGTGTCGTGTGTATTCGCGAGATTTTTAAGTGTGACAACAGCGCCCACTTGTGTGCTCTTGTGGAGAAACGCGTCAACCTTTCCACGTCGGCAACATACGCGCAAGGGGTTACTTCCGACCGTGTGCGAAAAAGCGTTTTTCGTATAGTGAGTGTGATTGTGTACCTCCGGGGTCCGCTCTGCAGTGAAATAACGTGTCTGTCTGCAGTGCTGTGAATCTCTACTTGTTCTTGTGGTTGTGGCCACGCTACTCAAATCGACCCCGCGCTTGCTTCGTCCAGTAGCAACCAAAGCCTGTGCGTACCCGGCCGCCAGTGCCAACCTTTTTTTTGTGACCACCGGTACTATAAAAGGCGCAAAAATTTGGGAAATAATGGATCCCACCGGTGGGCGCGATTCGCGCTACAATCTGAACTACAGTATGAGCATGATGAGCGAATCGCCAGAGATATACGGCAACCCGAACGTGTCTCTGGCGCGCCCACCGAGCGGTGGTCTGGTCGGGCAGGTGATGTCCCGCGGTGGGAACGGTGGAACGGGCTTGATGAACGCCAATGGTCCACAGTGCGGTAGTGGCGGTGGTGGTGGTGGTGGTGGTGGTGGTGGTGGTGGAGGTGGCGGCGGCGGAGGTGGTGGTGGCTTGTCTCGCGGCATAAAGCGCACCAACTCGGACTGCTACGACGATCGGCAACAGATGGTCGGGTCGCAGAACATGACCGGACTCGATGGGTGCACCGTCGGGTCCGAGGTGGTGGACGACAGCTACACCTCGCTGCAGCCGAAAAAATCCCCTCCCAGCAATGGAAAGAAGACGAAGGGCCGTGTTAAGATTAAGATGGAATATATCGACAACAAACTACGGCGGTACACGACGTTTTCTAAGCGCAAGACCGGCATCATGAAAAAGGTAAGCTGGTTTATTATTCTTTTGCATCAGGACGTTTTACTGCACAATCTGCAATCTGGACAAAAAGTTGAGAAGAATGGTAGTGTACGAAATTCTTCATATTTTCCCCAATATTTATTTACAGCATTATTTCTCAACTATTTTTAAATAAAAGTAAAAAAAACCTTTATGATCATTGCAAACCATCAAATGTATTGCCGATGTAGGAAGCGATACTTTAAGCGATGCAATAAAGGGTACACAATTATCTCGAGGCCGTTAAAAAAAATCTTGTGAGCATGTGAAAATAAATGGAAAAATAAATAAGAATCATAAATCTAAATACTTCATCGATACTTAAATTTTATACTTTATCGATAGCTATCACTGAACTTTTTTTGTCTTTGAATGCTGCCTCATGAATTAATTATTTATGTGGTAGTTCCAAAGTCTCCTGGAACTAAATCATTGCTATTTATTTTGCATCTGGTGGTTTTATTAAGAGCCGCAATGCTCTATTTACCTAGGGTTGAAATCCTTTATTCGCGTTATTAATATCAAAAGCCACATTGCGAAAGCTACATGCGGATTGCGAGCTTTTCTTTACCGATAACCCACTGGTGTGTTGGATGGAAGCCCTGACTTAGAATGTCGGCTGAATTCCACCTACATATGGACCGTTTCCTAGTAGATCACAAGCGTGCCAACAAGCATATCAATTTCAAACACGTTAGAATAGTGAAAAACTAAAAACAAAAAAAAAACAATTTCAATATAATTCATTGAATTAAACAAATGAAATCAATTATTAAATTATAGAGGAAAATAGTATGAATTTCTTCGTATTTTGTTTTCTATTTGAGTGAAATATAATGCGATCCGTTGTGGTTTCAGTAGCAAATAACTAATGCAGGTTAAAGTACTGTCAATTTGGTTTATCTTATCGATTTTTCCTATCTCTTACCCGACGTAATCATCGAACTCTCTATTCAATACCATATAAGTAGCAATAGAAAAGGGGTGCGGGTAACGGAATAACTGATTTGTGTCTTAACGATAGGTGAAACTATTTAGCTCGTTTCGTTTAGCTCGGCCAGAATATAAAACGATCGTTAATGTGTAATATTGAAGCATCGGAATATGCATTGCGATGATATGATATGAAAATTTCGAAAAGTGACAGTTTTCGGCAATGGTATATTATTAGCAATGGTATAATAATTTAAATTTATTTGCTGGATTCTTTACTTTGATGTGGACTAGTTAAAATGGCCCGGTTGGTTTGGTTTGGTTTACTTATTTTTATAGAGACTTTGAGGTCTAGCTCATTCGCCTCTTATGGCCCGGTTACAGGGCTACGCAACGTATATTGGGGGGTGTATAGTAATTGCTCTTCAATCAAACATTTTGTTTTTGAATCGTTTGTAAAAGTTTTTCTTTTGTGCTTTTATTACTTATTACATACATTGCAGTATATAAGGTTAGGATTTATTTATTTAATATTCTATACATTAAATTGTGGATAGTGTATCGCTTGGAACAAACGGTTTATTTATCAAAATTCACACTGTTTGATATAAATTTGCTTTACCTTTAAGATTAGATGTTCCAGGTAATATCAAATCCCGTGGTATTTTGGTATACAGCCTGGACGTTAGTATCTGTCGGAAGTGGCCATATCGCAGCACCACCTT
Source organism: Anopheles merus (assembly GCF_017562075.2). NCBI lineage: Eukaryota > Metazoa > Arthropoda > Insecta > Diptera > Culicidae > Anopheles > Anopheles merus. The sequence goes on from NC_054085.1 coordinate 4,848,023, forward strand.
ATCACCCAACATTTGGCGATTTCATAACGTCCTGTAGGGCGTGATCGAGGGCGCGAGCTTCTAGAGCATAAGACTGCTCACGGATGTCTCGTTCCATACGATCAGTGATGCCTGTTACATCAATTTAGCCTGTGCTGACTGTACACGAATATTACGTCCCCCGGTCAGCAGCAGAGCAGCAATTCTACTCAAAGTAACTGCGAATGCAATTCGATTGGCGACACGCAAGAATAGTTTCGAGGCTGGATTGTTCTGTCAAACTGTAGCTGTCCACTGCTGCGGTAGCTACATCGTACACCGGTCATTGCTCGTTGTTTAAACGGTTCACGTCTACTAATATCTTGTCCAATACATCGATATCATAAGAGTGCTCCACGTCCGCCAAGGAAAATATTTCGGCTATGGATAAGGCGCATTGAAGCAGGTCTGGCAGTATCCGCACAAAGTCGGCTTAATGCGGTATACTCGAAAACATCGTCAGCGCCTTCCGCGGTGTCTTTTCGCACAGGTACTAATCAATAAGTCTCAGCGCTTCACAAAAGTGGTTCACGTTTGAGTCCTACAATAAGAGAGAATTCTGGGACATTCTCTCAGACAATGTATGGGCAAATAGGTCACGCAGATGATTCGGCATTCGGCATTCGGCTTTTGAAATGAGACTGCTTCCTGTAGTGTCCTTGTTGATGTCGTCCTGCAGCAATCCGGACATGAACAGTACATCATGCGGCCAAAAAAGATATCAGTCTGGCGGCGGCGCGCGATCGACTGGTTACCCGTACCAACATACCACGAAAGCTGCTGCAATTAATTTTAAGTTTACCTTGAAATGTTAACCAACTTCACAACGAATGGACGATATTCGTATGTTTGTTTGAGGTAAACATGATTGTCGTTTAACGTCCGACGCCTACATCGATGAATCACTATGTCGGAGCAAAGTGTGCAAGAAAACCAACAGGGTACAAAAATCATCCAAGCTATTTGCACCTAACATCAACTCACTAACCAACATCGTCTCACTATAGAGTGAAAAAGTAACGCTCTATAGTGAGAGATTGAAAATGATAACCTTTTTGTAAAATTTGTTACAGGATAAATTAACATTCCTTTGAATGTTAATGTTTTGAATTTTTTTTGCTAGAATCAGTAATGCTTTTCTTTTGATAGTCATCTAGAGTCGTAAACTCTGGCAATTGTCGAAACAAATCAAGTACTAATTATGTTTCAACCGGTTTACCCAAAAACAATCACACCAGCTTAATAAAATTGTCATCGGACGTTCTTTCGTTCTTCCAATGGGTAGGACAGAAGAGAGTAGATCTTAAGGTGACGATCGTGTTGCGTGCCTAAATGCAGAAAATGTGAAATTTGCCAAAACACATCTTCTCGCACCTTTCGGATAGTTTTTCATGATGGTATTACTTCTTATTCCTTATTTTATGCGATGAGGGCGCGGCAACTCTGTTGGGACTGATTCTTTTTTTTTCACTTGCCCAAGAACGGACATCCTAAAGCGTGGTGGCAGTTACACTCGATTTTTCTCCTTGGCTTGCGCTGCAGCATTTAGTGCAGGGAATGTCGTAAAAAGTCCGAAACTGCTCCGATCTTGTTAATAATAAAATAATTACTCTCTTGTCTCCTGTCGCACGTGGTCCGCAGCACACTGATCCTTGTGCCGAAGTGTTCCCGATAATTAACGACTCACACAGATACACATGGTACCTCAAACGGTGGCAGTACGGTCAGCAACAATTTTGTTTGTTTGTTTGCTGTCCTTTGATATGAAAAAAAGATTCATTTTTATCGAAATACAGCTTAAACCGAAAATTAAGCCTCGATTTTGCAACCGTGTAGGACCACCACCATTAGACTAGAGAGACACTCGTATGTGCCATCGTAATTGTCGAATGGCCAATTATTCACCCTTTCTCTTTTTTCCGAAACATGTATACTTTTGGAGCTCTCCTACCCGATATGGAGGTTTCTTTTTGGCGTGGCACATAGGAAGGAAGCTTCGGCACGGGTATAGAAAGGAGTTTGACGATCTGAGCATCACCCTCACTCGTGCGTAGCCCATCGTAAGCGGGAGATTAATAAATAAATAAAACACCAATAAAATGTGTTCATTAATTTTTGCGAGTTGGAACCTGGCTCGAGATGCCGTTCCGAGAACGGTGTGATGACGGCTATCATCTCGGCCTAGCGAGAAATGTTTGAATATATCTTCTCGATCCTGTGTCAAGCTAGCTAAAGGGGCGCGCTGTTTATTGGGGGCAGAGATTTTGACAAGTAAAGAAAAAATACAACTAAATAATTACCATCATATAGGAGCGAAGGACGCAAGAGAAGAAAAAAAAACACTCACATAACATCCTTATTGGGGACCCGACGTAGATGTTTAAAATTTATTGCAGCTGAGGTACCTCGAACCTGTGAATATTTTTTTTTGTTGTGTGTTTAAAGCGAAGGCGCATCGTTAGCAGATTCGGGAGAAATGCACCTTTCGATGGTGGTGACGGTAACATTCAATTATTTTTTCGCACATTTTGATGTGGCCTGTCCCGTGTCATCGAACGCACGTCGTCGACCCGTCGCGGGGAAGGAACACAAGTCAACATGATCCTGTAAACAACACCTAGTAAAACAGATCTCCTCTTGCACTCGTACAGAGTACCGGGCTGCAGGCTCTTGCCATTTGTCTGTTGGTGCTTCACCTTTGAACACTTGCAGTTCCGGAACACTGCAGCTACTTTGAAGTGTAGCCGAACGCCTGAGGTCGTTGCATGCTGACGTTGTATTTTTGGAGACGTTTTGCTTTTGCAGCCCGTCCCAGACTAATAAAAAGGCACTGCAACTGACTGCAGGACGTGGCAAAGGTTTTGGTGTGGTAGGCAAGTCAGATTGCAGGTCTTCCTTTATTTTTGTATGAAGATTTCATCGCTTCTCGTTTGATGTGTTACGAAGCATGCTTCCAATGCTATAATTTAATTAATCTTTAACCATCAACTTTAACATCGCCATCATTATCGGGCTCGTAAAAAACGTGTTATCAGGAAGGTAGGGTTTCAAGTTACTGTGATATTGCCTCGGGATGTGAATGGATATCGCCTGAGAAGCTCGCCGTTAACGTACGATAGATAGCTCAGGATTTACTGCTGGAGGAGTTATCCTTCCCGCAACTTCTGAGATCCTCGTAGCATCGTGGGTGATGTAACGCTAGATTTTGTTTGATACTAATGTATCCGTTTAATCACTGGCCCTATTTTCACTTGTTCGGGAGTATTGGTTTCGTCAGTCAAGTGTACATGTGTGTGTGTTTGAGTGCGTGCGTGAGCTAATTGTATGATTGTAATTTGATGTTTACGCGCTCACTGGTTACGCAGAAAGCTTTGGCGTGAAATTAAGCGTCAACTTTACGGCTGGAACAAAAAGATCGTTTGTGTTAACCTCTTCCCGGGAAAACCGGATCCGTGCTCGTCCATCGTTGTGCGTGTTTGCGTGATCAGTAGCACTTATGCGAAAAGTGTTAAAGTCCTGTGGGATGGCTTAATTTTAAGCAAACGCGTTTTTTTAGGCTTTGCGGTAAAGACGTGTTGCCGACGGGCATTGTCGTGACTGGTTGACCTGCACCGCACTAAACCATGGTAGCCCGAGGAGAAAATGGCATGGTACAGAAGCGTTCCAAATGTCACACTATAGGTGCAAAAAAATCATGAACGGTTGGTAGTAACCAGTGACCAAGCAGCACTGAACACCAAACTCAGGGTTTAGTACGTTGCGAGATCAATGCGTTTGCCAAGCGTTCTGATTATGATATAATCAATTAATAGGCGCTTTCTTTCTCCACGTCTCAGAGTGGTAATACCCAGCATCAACAATATCACTTTACGGCACATTTCCTGTCCTGATACACAGGAAGAATGTCTTTTAAATGAGTCTGTTGCTTAAACTCTCTGGCGTGGTCAATGAATTCGCGAACTTTACTGCGTGCTATAAAAATATTGCTTAATATCCGTGTGCGGATAATCTGTGCATCGGATGCTGAAACGGAGATTTCCTTAGTTTTTGTTGGGTTTCAATTAAGTGTATGGGCACTAAATAACTAAACATTTGCGTCAGCTGATTTGGGGAATGGATGATCCTGTATTCCTGCACAGGATTTGTATACTTGCATAAACACAGCGAATAATGTTTCATTAAATGTTTATAAGCTTGCGGATGCTATTGTGAGCACTGATATTTGGACAGGTATGTAGTGGTAAAAGCGAACACGAAGAAGTAGGTTTTCAAATGATTTCATCATCCACACTAGACGATTTGTGTTATGAATGAATGCTCCAGATGGTCGTACCCTTGATTGGTAGAACCTTACGCAGTATGGGGTTTCGGTTAGTTGGAGGTGGCACTGTGAACAATTTCTAACTTCTTGGTGGGGGGACCATAACGACGACGATATACAGTGTTCGATCAACCGAAACCATGGCGAAAGCGAACAGTGGCAAAGCGAAAGGGAGATTCGGAGAAAGGGCATCCGCTGGTCGGAGAGGGATGTATTTTTGTGTAACTGCTGAATGGGGTGTAGAGTGAGTATGGTGCTAGAAAAGGAGAGAAAAGTGTAGCGAGAGCGAGAGAGGTGCGCGAGGCGACTAACGTTCCGATGTAGCAATCGGAGCAATGGTGTGCGGAAATCTGCACGGCACATGTTACATCTTCGTCTGGTATGCACGTTGTAGAGCGGAAAATGCCACAAAGTGTTCGGAAAATTCATTAGAAGTTGCTGAAAACATTTAGTTGTGCGAAGATGAATTTTCGGAATTTGCGCGAAAAGTACAGAAAAGGCCACCCAACGGGAACAGTTGTAGCCGGCAGTGGGCTGACCTAACAAAACGTTTTGGGGTCGGTTCGAGCTCCTCTGGGGCATTTCTCATCCACTTGGGCTTGTGAGGGGCATTTGTTAGTGCGCATATGTTTTGTGTACAGCACAGTGAACTGTACAAATCGCAAAGCGTTTGGAATTTGAACCATAGACCATAGGAACAGGAACGACGGCCAGCAACGTTTGCTGGTAGGCTGCGAGGCATGATATGCTGGAAGCCTGTCGCCGGTATGCCTTTCGATGTCTTTCGGCCGAAACCTGTGCGTACTTGAATCGGTGTACCAGGATGCAGCTTTTCGATTCAGTTGACACGCTGGACTTGACCTCTAATGCTAGTTTAGCATCCATTGGTGTATGTACATTCTTTAGAAGATTTCTCCAAAGCGGAACTAGCGACTAAATTCAATGAAACATTCGTATGCGAACAGACCAGATGGTTCGTTGGTGTTGTTGAATTTTTTCCATCCCAGTATACGTAGAGCGGCATTCAGCGACACACAATTCAGTCCGGCGCTATCGTCAAGCGCAACCGTTAAAGTCCGAAAGCGTGGAGTTGCTTGGAGATTAGATAAAGCCGCCGCTCGAACTATCCCAGTGTGCGCGCAGTGGTGTCTATCAGCAATCTACTAAGGTGCACAGCTTCAAGCGCTCTCCACCACGGGTCGTATGATAAGTCTTGTGATATCGCATCACGACTAGCCTACACACAGCCACAGGTATTAGCATTCGTATTTCTTGAGCAGAATGTTGATACCATGAGGACGTGACTATCACAGTTATCGTTCACCCGCTCGATGAAACACAGCCTTTTGCTATATGTGTTTATGCGTCTGGTCGGTGGGTTTTAATCTATCCATAACCCTTACCGTTGGCGTCGCTACGTAATGCGGAGTCTATCGCGGAGTGCCGACCTAGGGTCGTCTATCACATAATTAACACTTTTTCAATTAGATGGTCTTTGGTGGGGTAGGCACACTTGGTACATTAACATCTGAGGATCTTGTTGTATCTAAGAAGGCTTCTTGCCATCTGCTACTCCTTCTTTCCCTTCGTCGCAGAACAGTGAGACTAACGGGGCACTCATAAATCTAAAAGCCGTCAGCAAACGTCGGTAACGGTGGTCGTTCCAGCGATTCGTTCCACGTCGTTTCGTTTTGACTCGGAAAAGGCGCAAAGGAAAAAGCGACGGCGACGACGACAATGTGGTCTTGTTTCTTAAATTACTTTTAAATTGTAAACCCATTGTGCGTTTGCTTCTGGTGAGAGGTGTCGGTTGTAGGCACGTAACGTTGTGATCATGTGTACTTTCCCGGGGGGAGTGTAATTTGGGGGATAAGGATGGATATTTCTTATCGTTTGGAAATGGCCCCACCCTCTGTACATATTGCCTCAATAATGTCTGATGAATGAGTTAAGTTAAATGTTTTGATCGTTGAGCTTCTACGGCGCTGAACTTAATAATCAGCAGCATCATCATCATCACCATCATCATCATATCGCATCGATCTCGATGAGCTAGGAGCTCATATGAGCAGATGACGATCTTGTTATGAAGCGGTAAAGAAAGAGATAAAATCATAGAATCATAAGACGAGGAAATCAGAAGAGAAACAGCTATCGATCGTTGGGTCGATCGATTTTGCTTTCGCTTCTTCAGTGAGCTCACGGTACTGCTGCCGTTGCTGTTCGTTTAGTGTTGTGAAGAAGTCATTAACTCTCGAATAGCGTTTGCTTTGATCCCGATCCTGGAAGAAATAACTCCTGGATTTTGGGCTGGGATGGCATTCGCACCTTGCGTAGCGCTTGCGTAGCGGAGCTTGGGAGTTTATCAACTTCTTTTCTTCGTAATTAAAGGCGTAGAAAATGAACTTAACGAGGAGTCAACGAGCTCTTTTTATCGGGACGATCGAAATCTTTGAACGCTTACGCGATTTGGCGCACGCGCTTCGAAGTCCATTCGTGGCCCCTACTCGCATTGGTTACTGCGGACAGCGATCCCTTCGAAGGCTCTTGTAGGAATGTGGCTAAAAACAAGCTGAGAGGTGGCGCTCGTTGAGATAAATCATTCAGAATGGGGGAATGGAGTTTCCCTCGCCATTCAAGCGACGCTTATCGGCAGGGATGAAGGGACTTAATTTTTCATTTCACGTAGATTTTTTATGACAAGACAGTTAGCCATTTAGCAAAAAACTGTTCATGTTTTTTTTGTTAGCTGTAGCTTGCAGGAATGTTTGAGTTTTTGTTGATGAGTTCTAGCAAGCCGTAGATAACGTGATTGGTTCGTTGCTTACGGCGTTTTTTTGAAATCCATTTTTAAACATTTCGTCAAGCCATTGTCTTGTCGTACAGTACACCTGTTCTTTTTTTCGAACGATAGAGAAAAAAGAAACTAATTGCAGAAGATTGATTAGTGGGAGAAAGGAGATAGTCGAACTATCGTGTTCGTGCGGTTGTCGCATGACGATGTTTTTCTACGTGGTTTTATTTCTTTTCTTGTGTCGTAGCTGAGTCATAAGCAGATTACAGATAGATTGAAGTTTTATACAATTTCATCGAGTCAGTAGTCTGTCCAATTTTGTGGAAGTTGAAGTGTGGAGTTGTCGCTATTCACATGCTAATTACTGTATGATTTGTTTAAACGTGCCCTTCAATGATCCACGTATTCTTATTTGACATTTGCAAATTTTCAGATTTTTTTTCTATATTACATTCTTATTTTTTATGTATGGTTTGTTAAGAATTTAATTAGAAAAACACTAACTTTGTAGATTTTTCATAAATCAATTCTCGATGTAAAAGTTCGTTCATTACTTAGAAATAAGTAAATACATTAGAAATAAATACGCTGCAAATTTTCACATAATTGTAATAAGTATTCAATGTTGTATTTAATAGTTTTAGCCTAACGTGATATTCCGCTGCATTTCTATTGCGCACATCAAGTATCGAATATTATGTCCGTAGCTGTTAGTGAATTTTTGGCACAAAACAATTAGTTCGTATTCGTGCGACTGCTTGTTCTACTATACAGCACGTTTCCGCATACGCTTCTATTAGACGAAGAGCTTAGAAAAACAACCAGCTAGGCACACTAAATTTTGAACCCATTTTCAAAATAAACACAAGAATTCATCATTTGCTTTTTTGAGCTGTGCAAGAAAAACAGGATGGGTCAAACGGAGGTAACGTAGAGAAAATGTAGGAGGCAAGGAAAATCCACCACAATTCATTACGACCCGCAAACCCGCAGGCCCATTCCTGATCCCGTGCGATGCACCCTCGCTGCTTTAATCGGTGTCTGCTAGATCTGTTTTTGGTTCTAGTGACACGAGAGCGCATGAGGAAAAATAGGTTACGCGGTCCACATTTGCTCCCGATGCGAACAAGTGTGCGCTCGCAAGCGCTCCTCCGCATACGGGCCATAGAACATTGAACGGGCAGCTAAAATATCACACCGTGCGTTCAGTGCCGCTTCTCTCACGAGGTGGTCGGAGGCAGTGCCGAAGGGGTTGTGGTGGTGCAAGCATACATGTTGGTGTATGCTGTACAGGGAGCGTGTGCAAGAATTGGTTCGGCAGCTCTGACGCGTAATCGGACGGCATGGTCGCGCGGCATCTGATCCGATCCGAAAATGGTCTAAATATAGAGAGTAAATACCGAATCGGTACGCGACACTCGGCCGGAAAACAGGTCTCTCGTAGCCCCCGGGGATGGTTTTTCGCGTATTAGGGAGTTTTTCACCACATTCGTGTTTTGTTGTGTGTGCATCACTACGCTTTAGCGTGTGAGTGAATGTTTTCCTTTGCTTCGTGTTACGCAAAGCAACACACGGCTCGGGCCAGACGACTTTTTTCATATTTGATTGCAATACCATGCCAGATTCAACGCTTTACCATGTTTACCTCGTACGATATTTCTTTTTAATGTATGTGGTGTTCTGTCAAGTTAGAAGTAATCAAATGCAGCTTACGAAAGAAATTCCAAACATTTTTTTTTCTGATAACTCAAAATCTTTCGGTACCAACAAAAGACTAATTTCATATGTATGGACTTTTTCGCTGCAGGTAGTTTTTCATGGGTAAAAATATGTTTTATATATTTCGATCAATTTAATTATCTTGCTTTTGCAACACATATTATTTAATTATAGAATATTGTTTTTCTTTCAAACTTCAAAGTCGCAGTCTCGTATAATTTGTTGTACACCTACTTATTTGGAGCGTATTTTTGTTGCTAAACTGGGACTCTGAAGTGTAGGGAGTTTTTTACGGATGTGCCGTGTTGTCCCCTTGTGCACCACGACATTTGCATGGGCGGCAATTTGGATTTTGACTCTCACATACATACGTTGAAAGGCTGCCCACGCCATGTGAACGGTCGGCGCAACCCCGGCGTTATCCTCAGTGATGTAGTCTTTTTGAGATATTGGAGATTGGAGATGCGTTTCAAAACGGGAACCACCTTCGCTATTCAATCGACTCTGACGCTAGGATTTGTGATTGTGTTGAAGCTCGATCAGAAAATCACGAGGAAGGAGAAAGACTGTTGGCTTGGTGCCACTGATGTATCTTCGATGACAGTCTGCAGAAAGTGTGAGTGTAGGAAATGCGAATGAAAAACGAAAAAAATCATTACATCGTTTTTTGGCCACAATGTTGCACGCACGCAGCTCGAGCTAAAAACGACAGCAGAAATGAATCGCTACTCTTTTTCGCAGCTAAAGATACGTACGGGAAACCGGTAAACTGGCTGTTAATTACTGTTTGGTCGGGCTACTATCGAACTCTTCAGCTTATTACGCTTCCGAGCAGAAATCGTATTCAGTTTCATACGTTTATGCGTGGGTTAAAATTGTCTCAAAAGTATAAGTGGTTGAGAAAAATAAAATGAATGAAAACTAATTGGGTTCTTGTGGTTGTGGTTCTTCGAGCATGATTGCTATTTATCGCTTGAGTTTCAGCCAAACGTGCAAACCTTCTGTTTTGTCAAATTGAATGACTCATCATCATACTTTTAGTTTAAAAACATACTAAGAACATGTAGATTAAACCTTCTTATTTGCCTTATACGCGTATCACATCTACCCCGGCAGAGGTGCGGCACTAAAACTAATGATATTCAATACGTGGCGTAGAGAATTCGGATTGGCATAGCTATGGAATATATTTATTCCATTCCCAGTGCAACAAATGATTTAATCAGTTCAATTTCATCGGATTGTACTGAACAAATGTAGAAACATTAATTTGACATCGAAAAATAGGTTAATAAGAAATAGGAAGGAGATAATATTTTACTGTTTGAAATTATTATCCTTTTACAGATAGAATAAAAAGAAACCAGGATGCAGCATGTTAAAAAACTTAACGAATTTTAAGAATATACTAGAGTAATACCAAGTCAATAAATGAAAACTTCTGCTTAAATACTTTAAGGCTAGGAATTATATCAATCCTGCCTCAAGCGTCAATATATAATTATGATTTGTTTATTTTAAACTCACTTTATTTATTGAACCGTACTGGGTGAAGCTTGAACGCAAAGAGAAAGATCCAGTGTTCGACATGCTACGTTATTCGTCCGGGCATAACGAGTTCGAGCAGTCAGTGAAACGCGTTTGTATTGCTCTGTCAAATACTTCACAGTTTCGTCATATTGCTTCTAACTATGATAATTTATGTGTGCCTATAGTATTTCCTTAATTATATGTATATATATATGCTCTAATATCACCCATAGTAAAATCCATCGTTTCTAAAAACGGAAGAAAATTTTATTTTTTCACTCCCGAATTGCTATGATCGTCGAAATGAGCGGATTCCAAATGCAATCGAAACAAGCAGTCTTTTTGTTTGTTTGCGATAACCTCATGCTGAAATGGGTGATTAATTTAAATGTGAAATGTTCAAATCACACGAGCCGACTGATTGGAATGTGTTTTATAAATTCAGGAAGGTGACGGTTGCAAATTTGGTAGCGTTAACGGTTCCAGGCTGGATAACAGGTGTCATGCAAAAGATCTGTCGCTGCCGTTTCATGGTTGTCGTTTTATCGTCCACTCCTATCTTATGCTAAAGGAACGTCCGATCGAAACGCCCGCGGATCACACGCTGCATTTTTGACGGGATGATTGTGCAAAGTGTAGTTTCACCAGCTTCTTGTACACCTGACCCACTCGCGGGAGGGTTTTGGTGCTTATATGCTACACTCACAAAGGATTCGATGGTATACGACCCAATGTACCGGGATATCATCTCTCTATCTATTGCTATCTCTTTCTTCTGTCCATAGACCAAAGCTCGCAGACAGTGTTAAGGTGGTTCGCACCATTAATCATTTGACACGTAGGAAAGCATTCTTTCGCATGCCGTCGTTATGAAACGATCGTTTAGAGCTGAATCTGAGTATGGTGAGGGGGGAAATGCTTTTACTATTACTAATATTTCTCGGCCCGAAACACCCGTATTTAAGGTTTGGGCAGTGCCCACTATCGGCACCCTCCTATGTCAGACGCTAAGACTACGGGCGGCTTAAGAAACGATGATTTGCAGCTTTTTTGTCCTGGAGGAGATTTCTACCTTGGCAGAAGCCATGGTGTGCGGCAAGGTGCCAACCAGAGCAAACATATTTACATACAAACTTTCGGGGGTGGACGACTTCCACCGAGACCGACGATTGGACGACGCGTTTTGTGAATGTTTGTCGAAGCAACCTGTCTTTTTTTACCTTACCTTCTACTTCGTTCGACTCGTTTGTGAGGAAATGGGGGTTTTAGCAGTTCGTCAAGCGCACTAGATTTAATGAGTTTTTGTTGACGTTAGTTTGACACGTTAGCCTTTTCCATGGAGAAGGTGGAAGTGTTTGAGCTGATCGCGTGTGCGCCTGATAGGCGGAATCCGATTGATCGATCGCTGATAGTAGGAGAAGAGTAAAGGTGGACCGAAAAGTTAAACTCTCTGCCTTAGCCTTGGTATCCTTTTTGACTTATTCCTAGATTGACGGTTTTTTTTCTGTAAAATTATCTCACCGAGCTGTTTCTAACACTCGTGCCGAGAGGAAACCGTTCCGCGTGCTTGCTGGATGGCTGCATGATACCGCGGGCAAGGCATAACATTAATCTTTTAATTATAAACCCATTCATAAGCGATTGTATCCGCTAGCTGTCAAATTTTCAAACCATCATCAGCTGTTAGTCGCGCTTGTTGAAATGTTGCTGTGGTGCGCCAGAATGGCTGCTATTGTTTTCCCGTTGGTGTTTTGGTTTTATTTAACGGAAAAGCAAACAAAACCAGGTTCTCCCTGTGGAAGAAAATGGGAAGGCAGATACGCTGGCGATTGATTGCATTATGATTGTGGATATTGGTATGACTATTGTTTTGTGATATGTCCAATCGGTTTGCATTTGATGCTCCGCCATTGGATGGTGGAAGGATAAGAAGATTTAATGAGAAGTGACTCGCAACAATACACTCTAGGTTTTCGGTGGTGATTGTTGTCATACTGGTGGCTCCATTATGATTGCAGTGCGGTCATTTGTCATTTTTCCCTGTGTTGGGATACAGGCCAAGCTCTGCTGATTTACATCACCATTGACATTTGCTTGTTGAAAAGGATTGATGAATCCGACGACAAGAGGGTGAAAGATTTTTTAAAAATGTAATGTCTGTTGTTGTAAGGAGTGCATTTTGTTTTAGGTATTTTTCCTCTTTGTATTTTTATAAAATAGTGTAATTATATGATAATATAAACCAGTTTATGTTCACCGTGTTATTTAATTTTCGATAGTCAATAGTTTGCATAAATTTTATTATTATTTTTATTTTATTTTCACTTTTTTATTAATTGGATTTTTGGATTGTTTGGACTTATTTTAGCATTTAGTATTTGCTCTCTTTAATCATCTGAGATGTTTGATTTCATAATTATTATGACTCATTGAAATTGTCTATTTTGGATTGTGTATGGTTAAGATTAATGTATGATATTTGTTAGTTAACGAATTTTCCTAAACAACAAACATATTGTTCAACATCATTTTATCAATGTTCCACAAAGCTGTTCTGTGATTTAATTCCCGCTTTTAAGCGATAAGGACTACCAAAACCAATCGCCAATTATCACGATTACAATCTTAACACAAATCCGTTACAAACGATTGGACCTGTCTACCTTCTCCACTTGCAACCGTTTGTGCATGGCGGCAACGGTGCGTGCTTTGACGTTGCTGATGCATTTTTGTTCTCCCTTTTCTCATCGAAATGCTTCGAGCTTGCTGCATGAGAGACAACATAACGGAAGGAAAAAAGAGGAAAATAATACACCACGATTGGCACGAAAGCACCCAGCTCCGATCGGTTCATTCGCACCTTGTGTCGTGATAATTGATCAATTGTATGTGTGTGTGTGTGTGTGTCTACGTTCGTATTTATTAGGCACGAGGATCGGCAAAAGTCTGTGGCGGTGCTGACAGCGGATACGCGTACGGTGTATATCGCACAAACGCCATTGAATTACATTTTAGGTGTCTTTTGTGTGTGATGTTATGCTGCAACTACTGCCGACAGAGTACACGCTTGAATTCCATTTTCGGGACCAGCATGAAATTTTGTTAAACTAGCAAGTTATTAAGTAAGGCTTCGAATAATGATTGACTTCTTTTTTTTACTTAACTCAAATTTGTGTTTTTTTAAGTACAGAAAACACATTACATGTAAATAATTCACTTTAATTTTAAAATAAGGCTTTTTATTGTACAAATCTTATTTTAAAAGATCACTTAATATTACGAGTTGAACCTTTCGGTTTCTTTTTAACCGTTTTTCCATCCCGATCTGAGGCATGGTGCCTAGGGCACCCAACGTGCACTGTAGAATGTATGTTTCAAAGGTGTTGATTTTATGGTTCATATTCATAAATTTATGCTTTTAACGCCTGCAGACGGTGTAAACTGAAGGAGAAAAGTGCACGGAGAACAAAAAAACAAGTTAAAGGCATTCCTCGACATCACCTCGCGATGCACATCGATGCAACGCGATTGTGGGCGAAACTCGCTTTGGAACGAAAGGGATGCATGTTGGTTTTGCGTGCGTGTGAAATGAGAACTAAATTTGGTTCATTTGCATGATGCCAATGCTGTGACGTTACAGGCGATGGGTCTCTGCTACTGTGCTGTGGGTTGCTAATACACACACGCTAGTTCGGCCAAGAAACGATCTCGACTCGTTGGAGTTGGGCCCGCAGCTTCCGGAGGCAACGTCATAAATAACGAATGCCTTCGTTATTCGCATCTGAGAAACCTTTGATTCTGCTGGTGCACCAGGCCAATGGTTTGGGTACAGCAACAAGCGGACCGGATGGTGTGGGTCTTACCCACCGTGTCAGGGAGCTGTTGTATCTTTGTGGTATATTTGAGCATTTACTTACATCCGTGCGATTCTGTTCGATTTGTTTGATTTTATTTGTGCATAAAACAGAAGCAATCTCGACAACGAACAGTATCAATGTCTTCAGCAATATACTACGAACTTGAAGTTTGAACTGGTTGTAACTAAGCATCAGAAGAGCGATGTTGAGCGAAGAAACAAAGGCAAGAAAAAAACAAAGCAAATTTTATTATGATCAGTGCATTGCGCTGTTGGCTTCTGTTTCTGCTACCGTTGACAGTTTCCGATTTAGTTTCTTCTTTGTGTTGGTTTCGTTACGGTACTCTTGTTTTGTTAAAGAGAGTTAAAGAGCGAAAGAATCAAACGGCTGTAAGTACGTCGTCACATGACGTTTTTGGTTTCACGTTTTTTTACTGCTGTGACTTAGTGAAAAATAGTTATCTGCGCGTGTCGTTTTTTTCAGATTGAGAAGCCTCCGTTCCACTTCCCAGTGATTTGCTTCTTTGAAAAGATTTTTTGGGAAAGATAAATCTGATAAATAAACCACCACACTCTTTGTATTCTCGTGGGATGTCAGTTTCTACATACCGAACCCGTGATCTTATCTTTTTGGGATAATCCGATCGAACAAACGTAAAATGTTGTATTTCTTTTTTTCTATATGAACAAAAGCGCATGGTTTGCTCAAAGTGTAAATGTTATTCAGTGTTGTATTTTCGAATAACAATTGCGGTACATACAAATTTTGTCGTGTTTTGTTCTTGATGTGATTGTATTTCCAAACGATCGCATCAATACTGCAATGTATTTTTGAGATTTAAATTGAACGACGAAAGCTAAATGTTTTTCGCACGAGACCTGAACCATTACTTGCTTATCTTTACACTTAGGTAGCATCTTATCGGATGCTGCTGACAATTTAGATACAGTAATTTGGATACGATCAAGCTAAAATTCTTGCCAGATGCAAGATACTGTAATGCTAGCTTCCTGTTTTCCTATCTGCAAAATTTACCTCTCCCATTCCTTGATCGAAATATCTTGCTTTGATGTAAATCAAGATGCTTATCATGAAAAGAATGCGATCAGCAGATATTTCAGCCAGCTTTAATTTGAATTTCCTTCGGTTCCATTTCTCGTATACGTGGGCCACTCGTGTAAACTTTCGGTAGGGAATTTCTTTAAAGTCCTGCTTTTCGATAACACGGCGTGACAGATGTGATATCTGCTACAAATTTCTCTGTACGAAATGATCAACTGGTTTCGGTTGATTATTTTGTTGTTGTTGTTGTGAACTTAAGCCCATTTTCATGTTTTAGCGTACAATCTGGTCGATCTGATAACTGCGTGTGATGAAAGCCGCCCGAAATTGTTGTTGTGACATTATCAAGATGAATTAATCATTTTTATTGCCGCTTCCGGTATCTATTTTCTACTACAGCGCCTTGGGATAACCTAGAAAGAAATGTACAAACAAACTTATTGAGGGTGAAATAGTGTTGTGTTCTAAGTATAAGCGGTTTGATCGTTTCTGGTTAAAATATAGTGTATATATATATATATATATATATATATATATATATATATATATATATATATATATATATATATATATATATATATATATATATATATATATATATATATATTGTATATCCTTATTTATAATCATTAATCATATAATCATTTATAGTCAATATAATCAGCAAATCACGCAATAACGCTTTTTTTGTAACGCAAACAGTTTTTTTTATTTTATACCTTATTATACTTCTATACTTTACTATACTACTATACAATACTATATATTTGATAAGTTCATAAAAAATTAAATGAAAGCAAATATAGTAAAGTCATCTTTAAGGAGCAATTTTAACAATAAGCTATTTGAAAAGGTTTATTCAAAATAAACGCACAAAACTAGCCACAAATTGATCGAGACAAAAGTATTTCAATAAAAATTCAGCCATTGTGTTAGAAGTATTTGACCGTTTTGTTTGTATTTTGTACCGAAAAGAACAGCCTCACACGTGCTGAAATGCATGGGCGAACTTCCTATGCGAATGTGAACTATCTCATGAATTTTAAAACTATTTGTATTGCCTCTCTTTGAGGTGGATGCTTCTAGTACGGAGAACTGTATTCTGTCTCTGTCCCTATTTCTACCGCTTCTTTGGTTCCGATGTATTAACACCTAGTACGGGATTACGTATTGCAAAATCTTTAGTTTCTCGAGCACTTTATGGATGCTTATGTTTAATCATCAACCACTTGAGTGCCCCTTCTTGCCTTGGGTGGTTTGGAGTACGATTCAGTTCGTACAATATATAATGGAACCATAGCAGCGTTTGGAAAAATAAAAAACGAGGAGGGTGGCTTACGAACGTTTAAAGATCGACGTCTGTTCGATCTTTTGCGCAGGTCAGAAGCGCACGTGAGATTGGGTGAACCTGCGGTGGAATGTTTCCATTTTTGCTTTTGCCTTTTAACAGTGCCCTCTCAACCTTCCGCCGGGCTCATTATTCTTTAAAGTGCCCCTTGCACCATGCCACGGATCGCTACTTATTCCGTAGAATCACACACATGCAGCGTAAATTGTAAAACCGTTTCGAAGTTCTGCCGGGTGATTTTATTATTTATTTATTTTGCACCTTCATGTTTGTGCGACCCGTTTGAAACGTTGATGGTTTACGGGGATGGGGAGACGGGGTGTGGAGCAGTTGGGCGGAAGATCGTATCTCTGTTTCCTTGCCAGCATCCCTTCAGCGCTTTTATTTGTACCGCCGTTACTCTGCTAACGGGCGACACGAAAAGCGCGCGCCGTAAAGTCTCGTGCCACGTTTGTTCACACTTTGGTGTCGGTATGTAGTCTGGTATCTGGCGGGAGGTTATGCTAATTTCGCGCACAATTCGCGTACACCCTCACCTATCTTACGGTTTCATACCATTGCCTCTGCTTCTTGGGCATCTACATTGGACATTGGAGCGAAGAAAATCGGCAAATGACGTTTCTTGATCAAGCGAGAAAGAAGGATTCAGATTCGATGTGTTGTGGCCGGCGGTATGTGGTGTTACGGCAGGATAGTGCTAAAGATATGCTACTGTCCGGCGGTGATCTTAAGTCTCTCGAAAAACGCATTGTCTTTGGCGGCTTGGTGTGATTGCGGTTGAATGCGGTTTTGTTTTTGTTCCCCTCTACCCTTGATCATCCCTTTCGCAATGGATGCTGTGTCGCGATGGTTGAGAGAAAACTTAACACCTTCACCTTCCGGTTTGAGGCAGATCTCTTCTTCGGTCGTTTACTGTTTTTGTTTTGTTTTTACATTTCGTAAAGCATGTCATGCCGCCTTGGTCACTGAATTGTTACCTGGCCACCCTGGCAAGATTTCAGCTCAAGCATGATGCAAAGGGGCCGAAAAAGTTGAAAGCGAAATCCCTTACCAGAGCGAGCGCAAAACAATTCGACGGTGATCGGAGCGAATGAAGTAAAAGCAAATTCTTCCCCGTCGAAGGTATAGTGAAGAGACGGAAGTTAGAAAGAGATGGAAGCCCTTTACCACTTACTTCTTGTGTGGAATGACTTACGGAAAGATTGAAAAAACATATGTTCGAACATAAATTCACACTTTGGGGGCCACGAATGCAATGCACAAAGAATGGCACCGACACGGATCTGTATCCGACCCGAATATTCGATTAAGTGTCTTCTTGCGTTTCTGTCCGACCCAGGGGAAGCACGATCCAGCAGTGGGATTTGAGAGGTTACGACGAAATATGAAATACAATCGTTAAAATTTCAAATAAATTCAGGACACGGTGGCCCACAATTTGGTTTGTGTATACACATATTTGTGATGTAGATCAAATTTATATTATAAAAGTGGTTTTGGATATAACTCAGTAAAAACGGTGTTTTATTATGGTGCTTTTGAGTTGATAAAAATTCTTCTATTTGGTGTAACACGTCCTACGCGGACATGCCGGCATATACAGGCTATCGCGACTTAATTCATTTAAATAATTTCGAGACACTACGCAGCCGGTCCATTTACCAGGGACGCTCCATTCTAAGCTTGAACCCATGACGGACAAGTTATTGAGTCGTTCGAGTTGAAGACTGTATCAAGGGACTGCCTCTATATACGCTATTCATTATGCACTACATATCTCACAGTTGAATAATAAATTATGTATATGATTGATAAAACCTTTGTTTCCATAAAGAAACATGATTAAAAAATCATGCCAAAAGCCAAAATAAATTTTCGAAAATCTACAATGTTAAAAAGACCATTGATGAAATTCAGGAATTAATAGTTCGTTTTCAATAGTATCTTACCGGACAATAATTAAAGTAGGTATTCGGTCACTGTTAAGTGTAGCATATTTGGGGTGATTTACGAGAACAAGTTCCTTCATTGATTCTAATAGAGCACGTGCATAAACAAATGTTCATCAATTTCGACACTGTGTAATGATTGTCGCCATGTTCACGCTATCATTTACATGATGATCATATCGATCTGTAAAATTGATGCCTAATTTCAAGGGGTTGCACGGATCCCACAAAAGCGAAGCCGTAAAAATCGATCTCATGCCATTGGCATCGCGCACGTGCTCCCGTTCACTGATTAGAAAGCACAAAACCCTCGATAAAATCGATTTCGGTTCATCAGTGTCCGTAGATAGGATGATGTCATCGGAAAAAGTGTGCGTGCATGCGTGTGTTCGTGTGTGAGCTTGAATGAATTAATAGAACTATCCCCTACGGGCAACCGAAGCCGGCTTACGGTACCCAGTTTCGTGTGGTGTCCACCTGTGTGTAATATGCAAATTGATTTAATCAACGTGTATCACACATGAACGCCCCCTCCAGCGGTAGGTGTCATAAATTTGATTGAGTAGTATTGAGGGGAGCTAGCGTTTTGCGCAAAAAACATGCGTAGCTGAGACATAGCGGGGATAAATGTGTGTATGTGTGTTGTTTTAGCAATGGCTTGAAACTGGAGGAGATTTTACTGGTGAAGCGGATGAAAAACCGTCAAGGATCGCATCTGTGAGGGCATAATAAGATGAGGTTTGTACAGGACTCACCATGACCAAGATTAGCGTTGGTGGAGTGTGCGCAACAATAAAACCTTCTTCACTTCACAATCTATGAGCTACTTCGAAATCTACTAGATCAAACGATACGCAACCAATTTGGCGTGTTTCTGCGTATGCGTTGAGTGCGGTGAATCATAACCGGTTGCGAGGAGAACGGTTCACTCGAAAGGTTCGTCGCTTGGTGCCGGCTCAAATCATTCGATGTTCAATCAATTGTCTTACGTTTCAGCTTGAACCAGTCACGGTAGGAAAGTTGTTCCCCGTGGTCACAGTTAAGCGATGAAATGTTGGCGCCCAACCTGTGCGCGTGTGGAATGGATTCTCTGTTCAAGTTTTTCTTTTTTTGCTGCTCGGCAAAGCTGGACAGTATTGGGACCTGTTCGTTCGTTAGTTTATTAAGTTGTGCGTAAGCATGGACTTTTGATTTCGTCGCGTAGATCATCTACGTGGGTATCTGAGGCTTAATTAATAGCTTAAAAGCTCATTATAATATGTTCCTTTAAATTGAATCAAACCCTCGGGCTTCGGAGTGGTCAGTTTGCCTATGTCAGACTTTCAGCCCACACGCACGCCAACAAAGAAGTATTGAATTATTTTTTGCCAACTCAAAAATGATGTTGTTTAGTGTCCATCCGAATTTGCTTGTATTATACCGGTTCTCGATCTTCGTTTTTTTAACGTCAGTAACAAGCACGCGTGCTAACGCCGGAAATATATGAATCCTAAAAAAATGTATACACCTTCTTTCTTTCTGGATAATTTACAGTGTCGTTGATTGAATAATTTATTTCCTTCATCTGCGATGAAACGTATTATAGTTTATTCTGGGGGCTTGATTTCATGTGGGTGGATGAATCGTTCGGATGTAAGTATTTTGTTCGTTGTGGTATAGGTGTTCCGTAGCTGGGTGGAAAGATGTGTAGCTGTTAGTAAGGTTAAGACTCTCATATAGCGGAGGTCTTTGTTTTTGCGCCCTTCGCTATGCTGGAAGGTCGTTTGTGGGAGGCTTGAGAGGGCGTATCTGATGCCTGTTGTCGCCCCTAGTTTTATTTTGCATACGATGTCGTCTAATTTAATAAACATATCCATTTTGATTTCCGGCGGCTTTAATCTCAGTTGTAGATGAATGAAGTGCAGCAGGTGTATAATAAATCGACAAGCAACGGAACAGCATGCAGGAAAAATACAATTTACAAACACAAAAAAAAAATTAGCCCTGGCTACAATTCAGCTGGTGTGTCATTTGAAATTGCCTCATGTAAAATAGTTTTATTTTGAACAAAACATTAACTATTGTTAAAACTTAACTTTTAACATTAATGTTATTAAAATTATGTAATCTAGTAAATAATATATTTTCATTCGTCATATGAGATGTGAATGCAATGGTTATCATACACATTTATGAAGATTTCAGTACTACTCAACGACATTTAGACATTTTTTACTATAATGACATTCAGAAAAAAAATACATTATCGAACATTGTTTTCATTAAATATATCGTAGATATCATCAGATTGCGACCACGATATCATAGATTTCGACTCTTTAACTTCAGGTTGAAGAGACAGATATTTGACTGACGACCCTTTCGACTTACACTTTTCTTAGGGACATTTTTTCGGTCCCAAATACAATCGTATATCGAGGGTCACCTGTACTGATAAACATTTTTCTGAGCAGTAGAAATATGTAAAGCTTTTTTCCGATGTCACTTTTGAAATCATTAACAATGTTTTGTTTGTTTATTCTTTTCATTACAGGCATATGAACTGTCGACACTTACCGGCACGCAAGTTATGTTGCTGGTGGCCTCCGAAACCGGTCACGTGTACACGTTTGCGACCCGCAAGCTGCAACCGATGATCACGTCGGAGGCGGGCAAGGCGCTCATCCAGACCTGCCTAAATTCGCCCGATCCACCGACGGGTTCATCGGGCGACCAGCGCATGTCCGCGACCGGCTTCGAGGAGACCGAGCTCAGCTACAACATCGGCGACGAAGACTCCAAAGTAAGGCAATTAGTGTACGGCCACGGCCACCACGGGCATGCTCATTTAGGTCACCCGCAGACCGGCCACTACGGGCTCGACCAGGGCTTGATGCAGCAGCCGTACCCCGGAGGCCAGGGTTCCCCACTTTCCCATGCCCAATCCTATCCGCCGCACTCCGGTCACACTCATCATTCCCACATCCCCCATCACTCCCACACGCATATGACTCATGCGCACGCGCAGCGGTAGTGTCTTCTGCTGATGTAGTGTGTAGCGCCGCGCAACTATTACCAACCTGCAGTACATACGCATACCCACAAAAAAGGGAAGGAACTGTACTCACCATTCCACACACTCTCCTCTGTAGTTATTGTTTGCACAAGAAGGGGAAGGTAATACACACAGGCAAGATTCAGCATATGACACAAACACTTCTTTTTTCTTTTTGTACTTTTGTTGATGTTACTGGCATCAAAGAGTGCCTGGTAATTATTGTCCATTTCTACGTGTGCAAAATATATGACGATGAACCTCATATAAACAGTGAATGTTGCAGGATGAGATGAGCGTTGCTCACCAATTCGTATGCGCATGAAAAAATTAACTGCCGAAATGTTGGTACTGATGCTTGGAATGTGAAATAAAGAAGCTGTGTCTCTTCCATCCGGGTTCCGCACTGCAATGCATAAATACAGTGTAATAATTTATAAATAATCTTAAACAATTTCCACAACGATCTCACACCACGAGGAGGATGTAAAAGTAATAAGTTGAGGAGGAATACAAATAATAAAAAGAGAAAAAAGAATAAGCAGACATATCCAATCACCAATCTCACGCAGCTCACAGTGGGTGACTTTTCGTTTGCAATCGGTGCGCGCCTGTATGGGATTGAGGTCGTATTGAGAAAATCACTTGTTTTTTGTTAACAGAAGCAATGTCAATATTTGCAATCCTGGATTTTTTGGCAAGCGGCAGACATGTGCAAAAAAGTGTCGCAGTTACTAAATTAAATACTGCGGCTTCTGGTCCGTACTGAAGATATTGATTTTGCAAAACGTAATGTATTGCTACACACAAACACATAGTCATTTTGTTTTGTGTCCTCAAAACTATGTGACGGTGAAATTTTGATGAATTTATTGAATATCTCTTTGGTGCATTTTCACTGTTGAATCTGCATCTGCTTTCAGGTATCGATCTTCCGCCTTCTGTTCGGTCCGGTGCCGGGGTTGAACAATGGAAAAATACTATTCATCACCCTGTGATTATAAAAATGATTTAAAAAAACGCACACACTTGATGTTCAACGTGCGTGGTTCTCTACAGCACATTGAATATTTACCAACACAACGATCGATGAACGTATCATTTTACTGTGTTGAGTGTTGTTTGACAGTTTTTATTAATTATGCAAAAAGCGGTAGAAAACTGTTCAAATTAAGAAAAAAATTAAATCAGTTTCTTCAGATAACTTGATGTTTTATATAAAAGAATTCAATGTACGGTATTTTGAATAAGAAAGTGGCAAGAAAACTTAGTTCCGCACCAGGTCGTTTGTTTAGTCATAATTCTCAAAAATTATCTTTTTCGGCGAGTTATCAGTTTCCATTGATACGCTAATTGTTGTAAGCGTCCGAAAAAGTTTTCATCCAAAGTTGCACGTTGTTGTTGGTTCAAGTTCTTTGTTTGTGATCGCAACATCAAAGACGACCAGCGCCAGATTCCGGGGTGCTAATTGATAGTAATTCACTTTTGCAGACCGAATCGAAAAAAGTCGGAGGTCCAGTTACTTTCATTCAGGTTTTCCTCTGCGCTGTTCGGTAGAGTTAAACAATCTATTAAATTTAGACATCTTTTACAAACCCATCAAGTACCCAAGTAGACAATCCTGAGTGAGTGTTGACACAAGCGTAGCAGGGAAGATTGATAATGTTGCCCATCAGCAGAAGGTTGGACTACACCACATTTTTGCGATTGAGTGTGTATTGATGATGGTGTAAATCTTTCTTCCTTTACACGACATTTTCCTGCTTATCTCCTTATCATATCCCTATTTCCACCAAACCCCGTACAAGCAAATAAATCATCCCTTGACCCATAAATGAGTATGCCCGTGTATAGTGTTTGCGTGTGTATGTGTTTGTGTAAGCGTTGGCGTGTTATTGTTTGTTGTATGATCGTATTTATATTTAATTCGTTAGTCGCGTTCAAAATTATTCCATTTCATTTTACTTTCCTAACCGATACGCATCGCTTTATTTGTTTTGTTGTTTTGTTTTCTTTTCGTTAAATTTATTATGCGTGCTACAAAATCCCAATTTCATTCATTTAAAAAAAATGAATCACCAAACAAGTATAATAATAATAAGTGGCGAAGCGATGATCATAGAAAACTCCAATTCTATCACTAATTAAAGCACATCTGACTTCAATTGTTGTAGTCACCATAAAAAAAATGTAAATCTATCACAGACATATCAGCAAGAATAACATGTAGCGACGCGAGTAGATGATAGTCCAAGTTATTATTGCATGTAAGCTTAGGAATTTGTTGTTAGGCGTAATTTTCGTAATTTTGCTTTAATTTTGTAAGTAGAATAATCAAGCGTAAGCGATCCAGTAAAATTTACACGTGAAACGGTAGGCTATACCGTAATGACGGCATACGCCTCAAAGCGTCCACACAAAGAGTAGTGAAAAATGTGTAATATTGTAGCGAATAAGACGAATGCTTAGGCAGCTAGATGCCAGCAGCGTAGGGCAACAGCAGTACGCTTAAGGGCTATTTATTCGTTTTGAGCATGATTCTATGCGTTACTTGTACATACCAACATTCAAAGGCTAGTATGGTCGAGCAAACTTTGGCCAGAAGGGCATAATGTTTGTCTCTGAAACTTAAAGTGTCCATTCTGAAAGAAATAGTGCAGCTGTACAAATAGAAAACGTTCGAACAGAGCTTGCATTAACGCTGCTGGTATTAGATGAATTTAATTTAAACAAAACACAAACACACTGATCATGTATTAACTTATTTAAAGATAATTTTCTTTTTTAATGAATAAGTAAACAAAAAAGAAAAGCGACAAGACGAATCTTCATTAAACCCCTGACCCATTAATATTAGTAATAGTAAGTATATAGGGTAGATAAAGAAAATTAAAAAATGAGTAAACCTATGCAAACAATATGAAATGAGCTTAAGGCACAACTCAAGAAAATAAAAGAAGGTAAAAGATATAATCAAAACCTTGGCGCAAACCATATTGATACAGAAATCACATCTAGCTTGTTCAACAATACAATAAGCATCTGAGTGATTACATTAAAAGCAATGAGAAAATGAAATATTTAATCCCGTGAATTTCTCGATCGTCGTTAGTGCCATTTCGTGTTTCACTGAAAAAAAAGAGATAAGAATGTTTAAACCGCATGATTTAGTGTGATTTTTTGCATTTTCTGTATTTCTTTCGCTCTTTTGATGGTTGGAATCAAGTGCTTTATAAAATGTTTATGGAAAGACTGACATAAAATAAGCATATTTATTTGATTGTTTGTAGTTTTTATGCGTTACTCTGGCTAGGTAGATGCATGCTGCAGTGAGATTCGTTTCAACTACGTTTGTTGCTTTCCATTTTCATCGTTGTGTGTTTCAGCAGAGTGAAGACTATGTTCACTGACTATGGTAGGTGGTAAAAATGTGTGTGTGAATCATCTTTCAGCAAGGTGGAGTTTAAGCAACGAACTACTATTCCGTTATCTTCGCTTGGAAGAAACATTTAAAGTAACATGTAACAAAATGTTCGGAATGGGAAAAGAAAATTTGGGGTTCAAAATTACTTTAATATTATCATCAACTTCTACTACATCCATAACATCCGTATTTCACCTTAAAAGCAAACAAGAGATGAAACACATAATTCTCTTGACAAAACTGATGGTTTAGATCAGTGATTGAATTATTAATAATTCATTTTTCCCTGGGCCGGCTTCAACGTGTGGAGTGATTATACTTCTCGAGTCATCGACAAGCAAGCTGTGCAACCGAGCGATGGATGCTGTTGGCGTTTAGATCAATTGCTTTGCCATTAACTTGAATTGCACTAGTGGATCAAGGGACATGAAGTTAATGTTGCCATAGTATAATTTGTTATGCGGAACAGACATCACAATGATTTATTCTCGGCTTGTACAAGTCAATGCTTTTGATATTTTTGTTTCAAGCAAGAGAACGCAAGATACTTCAACTATGCCTAACCTAATTATGCATGGCTGCATTATTTACTACGCTCCTTTTTATAATACATTCCAACATTGCTACACACCACACAGCTTATCACTGTACGTTCTGTAGCACGTCCGCTCACCACACAGCGAAAAAAGAGGCCACACGGTGTAAAGTATTATCCATCGGAAGTGAACCCTACAATGTGCGAAGGAATGTGCAGTATTTATTTGCTTCCTTCCTGCACGAACGTTTGGAATTGGAAAATGCGCATCGGAAATCGTACATTGCAGTGCGAAAGCGCTTGCCGCTGACACAGTGTAATTGAGAGTGTGTGAAAACAATTAGTCTTGCTATGCGTCAATACGATGTGCTTAGTTTTTCAACCGACCAAGCTCTCCATGGACCGGAAGCTATGGACGAGAAGTTAATTATTTATTCCGGTGTGACACTTCGTTCGAGACGCGTGCTAAGATTGATTGATTGATCAGTTTGATTCGAAGACATAAGAAAATGAACACATACGTGAACCTCGTAAAGTACGGTGTGATAGTTAGCAATCGATTAACGCGTATACATTTGCATATATTGGTACAGTGCACGGAATCTGCATGTGCGTCTCGCGGCTTTGATATGATGAAATTACAGCTCAATCATAACGATCTCAGTGTGTACTGTTGCTATGCAGTTACATTTATTGTTTATTGATCGGAAATATTTTCAGCGGAAAGCAGGAAAGCATCAGGCATTGCGAGTGCTTTTTTATTTAAATGTTATGTATTGATATGCAAAAGTAACACCTTAAAACTTAAACATAAACATACCTTAATAGTAAGGTACTAAAGAAAGGATTATCTTGTACGTACGACTTTCTGATTGCAATTTACAGTAAGTTGCTAGTCATTCATAACGAAATATTTTTGTCATTTTAGAAAGCGATTGAAATGCTTTATAATGATTTGGGCATGTTTTTAAACAAATCATAGGTCATATCGGAGGCTTTATTTTAAATTAGCTTAGTATTTGCAGAGTTTTTCATGAATTTTTGTTTTTTCATTAAATATTTTGAAATCATCTCACGGTTTAATAATCGTTTCTGTAGACTACCAAAAACTACCAAAAATCATGTAAACCCAGTATCCAGTAAAAAAAATCAGCACGTTTTAACTCGTGGGTGGTTTCACTTTAGCTATTATGAAACTTTCAACGCTTTTTGACGCTTCTGGGCGGTATGGTCTATTGTTGGTGCGTCGTTGAAGATTTCCGTTTCAATAAGTACCATGCGCTCTTAAGCCATCTGCTGAAGATATAAAGAGCACGCGGTGGCAGAAATTATACAACATTTTCTGTTGTTTAGGTGAGGAACAGGTCATTAGGTTAATACGCACCTTTTGTTCGAGCAGTATATGTGATGACGATTTTTTGTTGTTGTTATAAAAAATATGTTGGCACCTCAAGCTGTGTAGGAAGGAAACCTTATACGCAAATAAAAGTGCTTGAATGTCGCAACGCCCGGCGGACAGAGTGAACGAGACACTCCCAATAAAACTTTCACGTAGAATATATGCGACCAAAAGTGTCTGGTGGATGACTACTTTTGAATTCGTGCTACAATTGCATCATCATACGTATAATTTTGTTCTAAATAGGAAACATTCATTACGTAGAATGCTGCTATACGGCTTTAGTTAAACGAAATACTTAAGATCGTAGCAGGCTCAACGGTATGCTACGTTTGAATCTCATTGAGTTGTACAAGTAGTCATAGAGAATCGCACGCAAGACCGAAAAACACGACGCCGGAGAGTGTAGTGTTTATTTTTGTCAATTCGAAACGTTCTGTTGCTTTTGGTATGCTCAGCTTCATTCATAAAACGATCGAAGCGTTACGATAAACATGACCTGATCCGGAGGAAGTATGTATATTTGAAGACCCCCTCTAGTTCCTCAGACCGCTCGTAGAAAGATTTCCTGCCAAATATGCGAATTCTTCTCTCGTGTTTGCCCCCTGAGGAGATACGGGGAAAGGAGTGCTGGCGTCACGATGCAACAACTGACCCTATTTGGAGACCACCGTGTCGTGTAGTTCGATCGTTAGGCCACCTCGGCTTACTGAGGCGAGTCTTTGCTAGTGCAACGAGCAGCTGTTGAGCGTGACTAAATATAGACACTATGCCGGTTGCCAGTTTAGTGTGGCAGGTTCCATAACCCTCTAATAGTTCCAAGTGAAATAACTTTTATCACAATTATTTTTTAATGCGGGAAATATGACCGAATCATGTTATAAATTTTATTTAAAAAAAAGATAAAAAAAATTGTAATTTGGTTGAGCTATAGGCTATATTAATCGTTATCTTTGAATAAGAAAAAGAAAATAAAACTTACATAAGTATATCAGAGCACGTTCGCCTATTCCCAGTACATGTTATTCAGTCATAAATAGTCCCTTTTGAAAGTATGCATGCAGTATCCTATCGTGCAGATATATTGGTCACAGCACGTTTTTGGAAGTGTAAATATTTCACTTTTCTGGAAAGTGTTCGCTCTAATTAGCCATAATGTCCCAGCGACGTATCACCGACGATGACTCAGTGAGTGGGACTATGGTAAATGTATTTCTAAGTTTCCCCTGAGCAAACGGCAACCTTGCACGTGGGAAGGGGATGCAATTCAAATGCTAGCCTCCCTATGATAGTTGAACCTGACAGAAATGGAACGAAAACATAACGCTCTATATGGCTTCCCAGAATACGGTTGATCCATTCTAAGCGATGATGTAAACGCGCACACACCGCAACACCGAACCGGCGCAGTAGTCGTTTGGTTCGCATACACTGTCACGAGCGCGTTTCCGCTTGGAACTACACGTTGCTGGGGTATTGCGGTGTGTAAAAACTATATTTTATGAGTGTTGAGGCGTCAATGATTTACGGAACGCAAGCAAGTATTTTCCATCGTGGAGGAAAATGCTTGTGATTCCAACTCACGAGAGAATCTACTTTCGTAGACATGGGGGAGCAGTCTGCCAATGACCGGTGGAAATGAATGTATGTTAATTACTGTATGCTTAGCCAACGCATATTTTGTAATTTCATCATACCATTTCGTTGTTTCCAACTTCGGGGATCAGCTACAAAATATTAAGCCTGCACTTACCAAATGAGTATCATAAAATCTGTCAGCAAAGCCGTTGTATTTTGAACACGACATGATCGAAAAACTGGAGTTGAAGTTCATTTTCTTGAACTCCATTTGAAATCAGAATAGAATAAGTCTTTATGATGTTTTGCCTAACTAAAAAAATGCTTTGCTTTTCTTACTTTTTGTGTCTGCCAAATGCGGTTCATGCATCTCATTCTTCCTTGTATATACATTTAGTTATAAAACAGAACTGTAAGAATGGTCCAAACCATACAAGTATAGTAATGTAAATGGTATTCTACTACACTGCATACTTATTGCGCCCCCGTGGGGCCATTAGCATTCCAAATGTAGTAATGCAATGTTCAATTTTCGATACATAAAAAGTAAATACATGTTTTCAGTCATATGTTCTATTGTTTCGCGTTCGGTCAGAAAAAGCTTCATCAGCTACTTCTATCATACCTGTATTTCGTCGAAGGAGCA
Organism: Anopheles merus; assembly: GCF_017562075.2. Taxonomy (NCBI): domain Eukaryota; kingdom Metazoa; phylum Arthropoda; class Insecta; order Diptera; family Culicidae; genus Anopheles; species Anopheles merus. Next base: position 4,877,237 of record NC_054085.1, read on the forward strand.
GAGCTAATAAAAAGTTTACAGTCCTCATTACCGAATATACATCGCTCTAGCATTGGGTCATCAGTGTGGCAGGTGCAATAAAAAGGCATACTATATTCATCATACTGGCAAAAACCGCGCCCCAACAAACTATAGGATGATCCTTGCTTGAGGATAATCATGGAGCTGGATCTCTCTGAGGTTCGCAATACCTGCCATAAATGTCGCGATCAATCAGACCGAACAACTGAACAAACGGCCGTTAAACGGCGGTCTTGGAATAAGCAGCAGTAGGAAGACGCTAGCGGGCGAAATGTGTTTGTACATTCGACTGGAACATACGCCATGCGCCCGCTGGTCGTACTTTTTGAAAACAGAATAAAACGTGCTGTTTTGGTCGTAAAGCTTTCTAAGTTATAGGATTTAAAAAATTTCAATACATTGCTTAAATCGCTGTCTCCCGCTCTCTCGAATCAAATGCGAAACCTTTCTTTTTCATCCTGTACGATGCATGATTTTATAGTTGAGCAAAAAAGTCAAGATCATAAAGTCATTGGAAAAGCATCATTTGCACACGAGCCATTGCTTTTGAGGTTGAAATTGTTGGAGGAGCATTCTGTTGTCCCTTCACCAATCGAACTACGACACAGTTTGATGTATTGGGCAACGGACCTTCTTGGTGTACCTTCTTTTACGACAGTTTAACAAAACAGCGCCACCAATGTATGAAAATTGAAATTGAAGTAAGATAACTACTTTCAAATTTACGGTGAAAAGTATGCCGCACGATAGTATTGGTATACCATACGTTGATGTGATCTTTACCTTTAGTGTAGTCTAATCAGCAAGATTAACTGGCGTCATACGTGTGCAAAATTCACTCGTGGGTGTTAAGTTGATATCAGTGTCTCATTTGCATATCGGGTGCTTTCTCATCGACCAAAATCTTGAGAATCAATCAATGTCTAGGGTTACTAGAGAGTTCAGAAGATGGACGGAAATAAGTTGACTTAAGGATGGTGGACACATAAGCTGCATACTCGTAAAAACGAATTTATACAAAGAAACGGCATCTCATAGTGTGTATGGAGACTGTAAATCGTTCGTATGGTAACCATAATACTTCCAATATTACGGGAAAAGTCGTAGTGGCCCAGTTGAGGTGCTCAAACATGTGGTTATAAAAATATTTACAGTTGCGATGTATCAACGTTTCAATAGGTTTTCGAAACCGATTTGACCAAGCAGCCCAAAGTAGTTAAGGGTGGGAGATTGGTCGGTGATGGAATCATTTTTGGAGCAGTTTTGTTTGCACTACCCCTGAAGACCTCGAATCTATCGTGGCTGGAGCGTGGTCCGGAGTTTATATGTTTTGATACACCCACGCGACTTAAAGTGCCTCCTCTGCGTCATTGAAAAGTTGAAGTTCTCATTCATTGAGAAGCGTGTGGTAATGTTGTACTGCACACCCGTTTCACATCATCTTTCGTCATACGGATTTACCTGGGCAGTAATATTTATATCCGTCCAATTCATTCATACTCTCTGTAAGCTTTGCTCAGTGTTACCTGAGAAAGCCTTTAGGGTAATTGCGGTGGAACGTGTCAATGTTTGCCTGTTGATTCTTGGCACACAGTCTATAGATATTTAATTAACTCGAACATAAGAAAGTGAATGCGTGCCATGAATTCATCGCTCAGATTATTGATTTATCAATGTGTGCTAGGAGGCACCATTTTATCACATTTTATTTAGGAACTATCAAAATACTGCGTGTGTGGTTTCGAAGTATGTAACAACAGCTAAGTGATTATATTTGATAATTATCAAAATAGGTAAATTATTACCTCCAAGTAACTTATTATATTGTGTTGAAGTATAGTTAATGTTTGTATGTATTGTGTATGTATGGTGTTGGGTTATCTCACTTCAAGGGTCCTTTTGACGTCCGTTAAATTTAACAATAAAATATCAAATATAATTGTTTTCTAATCTCGATCATGTATTTCTTCTTTGAAAGACCGTCAACGGCAGTTAAACATAAAACAGAGTTTTAATAGGAACTTTAATGACCTTAAATTATAAATAATATCGCTATTTGAATCTTGTTTATATTTTTGATACATTTTAGATTTCCAAACAAACAAACAACAAATTAACTATATGAAATCATTTCATTTCATATTTGTATTGATAGTCTACTATAGTCGTTTTAAAATAGCTGCCACTGTCAAACAATCCGAATCAGTGTAGTTAAAAATATAACCATACAATGAATTTTTTTCTGCATGAAATCGTTTAAAGTGCACCTTTGCTAAAGTCGGATCGAGCGAAAATAGGTACCCACTGACGCTGTATGACATGTTATGGTTTTGTCCACTCGACAGCTAATAACATAATTTACACCGATCCGAACCGATAAATTACGAACCTCCTCCGATCGTTCAGGGATTAAACAAAAGCTGAAATAGGGCGGCATAGTGCGGCAAACTACAGCTCAAAGAACAACGAGAATCCGCCAGTTAACACAACACGCTCAACAAAGTATGGCATTATTAGTATCCGAGTAGTTTGGAGTTTTTAGTTAAAAGACATAAACAGTGTATTTTAAAGTTTGTGTTACAGTTTTTATTACAATGAAAGGTTTAAATTTATTTAATGTATTATTTAAAACACATGAAAAAATATACTAGTATCGTATGATTAAACGAAGTTAAGCCCCATGGTTTTACCTTCTCAGACTTAAGACTAAAAACTCATAGCCAAGATACCATGGACTTTACCTCGTGAGGAATCGCATTAAAATTGGAAATAAATAAAGTAAAGAGCGTATAACTCTACATTAATTTACTTTTAAGAAGATTTATTAGCCGTATTACCAGCGGCATTACGAAGTGTGCCCTCCCTAAAGCTTTTTGCTCGCTTTTTCACTTCAAGCAACCCTGACCGTTGCAGGACGTTTTGTTTAAGTTTATTTCACTTTTATTCAGCTGAAGCGCGCCAGAAACAAAAAAGATGGTTTAAATCCACGAGACAAGAAGACACGGTGCTTGCTTGCTCTCGGCGATCTGCTTATCCTCCCACCTTTGCGTCGGTCCCATTATGCTGATGTTACTGTTATGCGATGTCGATGCTGCCGGCTGGTCAGCTGCTGTTGGTAAGTTCCACTGCCTTGCACCGAACGAGATTGAAAATTTCTTGCTCGGTTGGGCCGACCGCGTGTTGGTGCATTATTTTATGCATTAATTTAAATCAAGAGCCTTCTCCAATAGGACAAGGAAATGCACACGACAGGAACGTGCCGTTCGGGTTCCTTTTGGGTAGAGTACGTTTGCGGCGCGTGCACGCGTCCTTCTCGAGAATATGTAAACATACAACGATGTGTACATACTCACACACAGCGGACCCTTACGATGCGATATTTAGGCCGGAACACTGATTCTTGTACGGTGATAAGATTTATAGAGACAATCCTGGGCAAGCTTTCGCGAATGAACGTCGCTAAGGGGAAGATTTATGCATGCACCAAATGGCACCGAAACGGAGGTGTATTGGTTGAGAATAAGTTAAACGTGTCGTAGAATTTGGCATGAACGGTCGTTGCACTTCGGGCAGCCGGTCATGCCGGTTCTGTCATGAACTACAATTGAAATCTTTTAAGGATACCAGCGCTCTCATTCTGTTTAAAATTTCGTTTTGCTAATTGGCTAAAGACAAACTGTTTAGTGTCAAAGTTAAAGAAATAATAAAATTCATTGAAATGGTCAAAAACTATCATGGACAATGCATACCGTAAACGTAAATTCATAAAAAATTAAAAACATTATAACTTATAAATCGTTTTGCAAACAATTACCAAAAGACAACAAAATACTCAATGGAGGCAGCCAAATATCCTACTTGCTACAAGTACCATTGAAAGTAAAAAAAAACAAAAACAAACAAAAAGCCATTGCCAGAAACCTGCATGTCCGTGTGGATCAGCAAATGACACAAATAAATGTAATCGGCACGCGTTCGCCCCGGGCACTTTCTCGTGAAAATTATTTTGACAAGCTTCTCCCATGGCGAGAACGTATATAGCAGCATGGAAGCGAAATCAGAAGGTAGCAAAGAGGTATGCAGAAGGTGACTGACTTCCAGCTGGGGCTTATTTATCTTGTGATGGCTCTTAATTTTAATATATAGATTTTTTTTGGTGGTAGTTTTGGTTTTTTGCTCGCACTTGTGTATGGCCGGCCAGTTATTTATTTTCGGTTTTGTACGCTTGGATTTGTGCACAAGCATGTGATTGGATTTCAGTCGGGAGGACTGGCGAGGAGTTCAGAGTAACGCAGCTTCCTGCTCACGCAACGTTTACATCGAACACACTGACGCCTTGTTCAACGTTGGAGGGGCATTGCAAAAGGATCAATTACCGTGGCTCTTGCAGTTCCTGGTAATTCAAAGGCATGGCACTGCGGTAAACGTACTCGGCTTCATCTTTTTTTCTTTCCGCTGGCAACGGATCGGATAATTTAATAAACAGTCCAACAGCAAACTCCAGACCGTCGCCGATCGAATCACACCGATAAAAACAAATGCTTTACAATGTGTTGATGTTTCCGGATGGGACGGATGGGAGAAATTTCCTTCTCCGGTCGGTTTGGGTCTGTACGGGAATGGCGCACCTGGCGCCAGCAGTGACCACGAGGGCCAAAGGTTGTGCATTACCTTCACGTACGACATAACCGGAAGCGATAAATAAAGTATTATTACACTCGTTTTCGCTGCCTGGACAAGCGAGTATGGACCAATGGGAGTTTTGGGAATGGTAAGCAGTTTTGCATCGCTTACTCGATGTGATCGAGTGATCTTTGGTTACTTTCTCTGGCTAGGTGGAATTCAATTTTGCAATGCATCCGTTTGCAGTAGAGCAGAGCGGATATTAAGTATTGTCAATGTAATGTGGTACAATATTATAAAGCTGTCCCGTTCGTGACCCATAACGCAAGATTGTTCCCACAGAAGTACATTCAAGATGGGCAAACAAATTCTAACATTTTTTTCTTTGACTCGCTTCCATTTGCAAGTACATGCACCTTTTTAACGTCTCAGGCGGCATATACAATCATCAAGAAACGTGAAGCCACAGCATCGTTCTCTTATAACTTACTGTCAATACGCTTAGCGAAAGGTAAGCTCCACCTTTATTGCACACGAATAGCCCTCATTAATATCGGGTAAATTGTGGTAGAACATGAGAAAGCACACTGAATCCCTCCCTTACCCATTCATCCGATGATCTCGCTGTAGGCTGTAGAACATGCGCAATATTAACCGGCTCGCCTTTATTAGCGCTCCCGCTGGCTAGAGATAGATGGTTTCATTCATGCATTGCTCAAGTGGTTTTTGCCGGTGTGCACACGGTGGTCTGAATGTTTTGAGAAAGGCGCCTTCTTCAGCCTGATCTGAGGTGCAACGGATCCACTTAATACCTGCCAGGCAGGTGTGTGACACTCTCGATCATTCAAACACAGCACCGTTGCTGGTACGCTTGCAAACGACGGCTCAAAAGGAGTCGCTCAAAACCGCACAAAGTAACGGCGTTGGTTCTCGCTGGTAGGTCCCAGACCTTGGTAATGAATTTCAAACAATCCGCCACGCGGTCGGTCGGTTGACTGAGTGCGATGGTGCGCGCGCGTGTTGTTTCGGTGTTTATTTATCGCACCAGCGGCGGGCCTGCAGATCGCCCAATGGTGACTCCGTGGGAGACTGCGGAAGCGTTGAGTGGTGCTACACGAGGCTTTGAAGTGGGTTCGTTTGACGGTAAGGGTTACTGTTGGTGTCGCGTGGGCGATCCTTACACCGTCGCATGAATGGCACGCGCACTGGTAACCACCACCACTACGAGAGCTGAGTGAGGTGGCTTGTGGGCCAACAGCCTTCGACCAGAGACGCTGCACAACGTAGGCAAACACTGGCAATACATCCAAAGTAGCGCTACATGATAATGTAATTTATAATATCTCAGTATAACAATTCGTCGCCGACCCGGTTCCACCTCTCTGCCGCATGCATGCAATACTTCCTCGCTCTTGTTTTATTGGCGGTCCCTGCTGGGAAGAGTTACGCGATCCGTTTAGTCGCAGTACGGCATCTAAAGTCCCCGTGGGCCACCATCGCTTCGCACTAGGCAATGCTGGAAAGCTCGCGGGGCAAGCTATGGTCCGGGTTTGTTCGGCCTAACGCTTGCCTTTGTCGCCACCCGTCAAGGTCAACGGGGACGACCCCCTACGCAATGGAAATCAAAAGCCCGCGCCCCCGCACACAGATGATATTTCGTTCGGTTAGTAGTACCTTCCGCAAACGTTACGTTAAAGCTATAGCTCTGGTTGGTTAGTCATTAGGGTGGAAGTTTCTGAAGTGGGTGAGGAGCTTTGAATCTCAAGGCATAGATGCTGCTGCCCACGAGTTGGAGACAGCTGGTTTGTGTCTCACATCATCTGCATACGCACGAAGGTTGCCAATTCCAGTTTCTCGCGTGTGCCATTCACAGCAGAGATGAACTTTGGAAAATGTTTTGTCACTCCATAGGGGCACTCTTTTCAGATAGCGTTGATCATTTCCTTCACATAGAAAAAATGGAAATTTTCATTGTGTCAATTTTAATTGCGTAGAGTTTGTCGTGGAAATCCAATTAAAATTTAAAAAAGGTTACGTTGTAATTATAAACATTCGGAAATGCCTGTTCAATACATACATTGGGAAGTTTTAGAGGTAATTAATACTTAATACGTTGATTTTTTGTGAAATGCTTAAAATATGCCGTTTTCTGAGTGAAGCTAATTGGGACATAAATGTGACGATGTTTTTCGAAAAATTACGATTATTTTCCCTTGCTAATCGGTCTTATCTATCTGTGCGAATCTCTTGAAGTGAAATAAAAGTTAAATTAAATTAAAAATGAGTACGCATAAAAAATCCCATTCCAACGTTGTTTCGGCAGCAGGTCGTTACGTCTAACTTTCAGAATTGCTAACGCACAAACTTCACAGTCAGCACAGTCATTGATTGCATCCGCAATGTTGCAAACGGTGCATGCGCGGATAAAGTTTTCATCTTGACTATAAATTTAAAATCGTGAACTTTACGACTCGCTGTCGGTGGGTTTTTGGTGCTTGCGCGTGCATGGTGCGAGGTGGTGCCGTTATAGTGGAGACACGATTTGTTTCGTTCCCTATAACCTGTTGGCCGTGATTGTTGGCGTGCAAAATGCTGTTACATTACGCACGGAACCTGGCGAAGGTGGTTCAATCAGCTGAAAATGAGCGAACACTTTTTGCGGAATATGATGTGCACACATGCACAAAAAAAATATTAAAAGGGTAACTGAACCATTCCGACAATGCGGTTCTGACGAGATGACGAATGCTCAAGTGGACATCGGATGGTGCTTACGGAGAGGAAAGGATGGATCCTCGTCATTCCTTCCCATCCTGTCGAATATTTCTCGCAGTGACGCCAATTAGTCAATTTACTGTTAGGTAATTTAAGCTTCACCTTCGTGCCTTTCGATACGCGACCGATGGGTTTTAACTGTGCGTGCCTGTTGGCTTGGATGTGTGTATTTTTTTTTGTTGCTTCCAAGTTATTGTGGCTCGCGTTTTGTTCCTTTTCGGCCGAGTGTAAATTTCTCCTACTTGGCTGCTTGATCAGTTGATTATTGAAATTTTTTCTTGCCAATTTCTTTGCACAATTCTCAGTCCGCAAACAACGACAGCTCTCGCAACATCATCATCCCAACCAGCCGATGCTTGCATGCCACCTTACCAGGGTCGGATCGCCACGGGAAAGTTCCTCCCAGATGACGTACGACCAAGTCGAACTTCGATCTTTCCTCTGTCAGAAAACCACCCCCGCTACACTCCACCTTCTTCTTTACTTTTTTATTTCTCTCCGTAGGTATCCATCTCTCGTTCTCTGTCGCCCTCTGTATATCTCGCTATCACTCTTTCTTCTCTCTATCTCTTGGTTTGCTTTCTTTCTACACGATTGTAAGCATCAAGCGGGTTTTTGGGCGATAGTTTGGAGGTTCGTCGCCTGTCTTGTATCAGTGTCGTTTAGGAGAAGATTTTGCGGGACCTTGCGAGACGAATGAACGATTCCCCTCGCCAAAACCCTTTACATTGCGTTGCTTCCCTGCTCATTTCAGTGTGTGTGTTGTCATTAACGAAGAGGAATTATTCACGGAATGGGACAATGGTTATAAAGATAAGATATTGTAAACTTCTTTTTATTTCTTCTGTGTCATCTGTGTTCAGCATTGGAAGGTGTACATTTTTTCCTACCTCCAGCTCCTTTTTACCCAGTCCCAAGCACTGTTTGCTTCGTCGCTTACTCGTACACCGCTGTGGCTGGGATGTTAATCAGCAGATTACTGGAGCTGATTTAAACAGGTTTGGGCATTCTGTTAGCGTTAATTTATCGAACGACGCTGATAAGAAGGGAAGGGTTGGGCTCATTTGGGTTTGCAGCACCGCAGCGTACATTTTTTGAGGAGTGTGCAAATATACTTATTCTGTACACGAAACCTTATCACGATATATGATGGGTTTCCCTATCAAAAAACCTTACCCATTGAAGGAGCATTGCGATGCGAATCCGATAGACGCAAACTTATAATCGAGGGTTTATGCTTACCAGATTAAACCATATATGTCACAAGTACCCTAAAAAAAATTCTTGACGAGATGGTGTCGAAATCTGTCTCATCATTTGATGGACAGGATGGTTACTGTTGCACTTTACAGTTAAACGCTTTGATCGTTGCCGCCAGGTGCTTTATTGTAACGAGCTGTGAATTTGGATACCTGAATAAGACAAAAAGAAAGAGTCAGGTTGGCACGTAAAACGCTGCTTCTGTCGTTTGTGGACGATGCTCCATGATTATCTCGTGAAAATGATGAAATGGATGAAACCAGTAGCTTTAGTTTCCAGGTATATCCCGACGATCCACTAAACCAGCTACCATTTTTGTTGAAGAAACATTAACCATTTGAGTTCCCTCATTCATTACAACCTATGGTCACTAAATGTTTGTCCACATCATCCTACTTTCGAGCTCAGTAATGTGCGAGAGTGCATACTCAAAACAAAAACCATCAAGGGTCACCCTATGCCAGTAGCCGCTAGGGCCACCGGCATTGATATTTATGTATTCAAATCAATTAAGAAACCGTTTATGATAATTACACATCACATGGTCATCGCTAGACCGAAAAGTGCTGTGACGCAGGCACAAGAGAACCACATCATTCTTGGGATTGTTGAAGTTGAAGGCTTTGCGCCACCGGTTGATGTTCTCTAATAGACGACTATCTCTAATGGACCACTGTAATCTTTCACGAGAAATTCTAAACTCTTCCCTTTCCTATTGTGTTTCAACTTTGCTTACAGTTGGATTAATGCTGTTTGAGTTACGTTAATGACAGGCAAAAAAGTGAGAAAATATACACCCCGTTCAAATTGTCAATCGAAAGCCTATCGAACGTCAAAACAACAACAGCACCGTGATTTGAAGGATGTGCAGACGCGTGCTGTTGAAACGGGAATGATTCTCATGTTCCACTCTTCACATCGAAGCATTAAGACCGGCATTAAAAGTCAATTTCTTAAAGGAATTGAATGAGACACATTCCTGCTTACCCCTTTAGCGCTAATCGATTTATCTTGGGCTAAGGGTATCCGTTTGCGCGGTTTGCTTCTCGGTTTGTTCGTTAGCTCAATGGGAGAGTGTTATGTAAAGATTTTGTCGAAGTCCATCGGTTCTGCCTTAGTTTCTCGGGCATCTATTTCACTTGGCTTTTACTTGTGAGTGAGCTTGTGCGCGAGAATAAGAAAAGAGTAGAAGAAAAAAATGTGAAAATGATCGATAATCATTATCACCCTAATTAATAACACCTAATTAACATAAACAAGTTGAGCTCTGTGGTGGTGGTAAGGTCGCTTCCGTTTCTTTTGCGTTTTTATTTCTCGTCCCTTCTTCCGCAAGTGTCATGAGAAAATTTCCTCAAGATTTGATTCGCCAGCGTTAATCTGTTTTGCTTGGGTATTTTATCTCTGGCCGGTCGAGTAACGAAGCAAAAGAAGAAAAAAATAACCAGGAATTCCAATAGTCCAACAATCTGGTCCTTCGCTGCGCAAAGCTCGGGGGCATGTGTAGCGAAGGAAAGTGTTAAGTATTTCCTCCTGTTTTGCCACCACGATAACGGTGATAACAAGCATGCAAAATCGCACAGTATGTGCTAGTGTCACTTTAAATGATACCTCCAATTGGCACTTGTTGCACTTTAGTTACACTAATTAGATTGCGCACGTGCTGATAATCAGATCCCAGGTGTGATTGCTCATTGACTGCACGCGAGGGGAAAAGTTCCGCTATTGAGCAGCGTTATGTATGCCCAGGTTTACGATTAGTCGTTGAACATGTACGCGATGTTAAATACAACAACTATTCATGTATATTCGCTACTTGGAATGGTGAATATTTTTTAAATGATTTATATGATTTCTAATAAGTACAGTATAAGTTACGATGTATTCTGATGTGTTAATTTTATTTTATGTGTTAACGTTTTTATCATAAAAAAACAATAATTGAAATAATAATTTTTAATAGATTTGAACATATATTTATTAATAGATCCGAACATATCACTTAAGTCGTACAATTATATTTAATGAAAATGAAATGAGGATAAACTTCATGAGCTTTAGGATGATTGTATCGAATATGTATGAGAAGATCATCTTTCTCTCTCTATTTGCTTCGTCCTAGTAGTCTACTGTCACGAGCGGCAGTAAAATAGCAACATCCTGCTCGAAGTGTCATAAATCAGATGTAATCGACTTAACGATCTTTCAATCACCTTCCGCCCGACTAGTGTGGTCGCAGGAGCGCTGGCATAAACTCGTCATCTGCAGACACCGTATTGCGTGTGATGCATGCTGGTACGTCAAGTTGTTGGAGCTCGTGCTTTTCAATTACCCTGACACATCGCCCAACAGAATCTTTCTCCCTCACCACATATCTCTCTCCTTTTCCATTTTTACGGAACTGGAATAAATGGTGACGAGCACCAGTTTGCAAAGTGAAGTAACCGACTCGACAGCCTGTTATGGCTCTTGAACTTAGAGGCGAAGGGGAGCACTGTGTAATGGTTATGATTTTTTAGTGTTCAGTTTTTTTGCATTTCTTAGGAAGTGAACGATCGAAGTTTCCTTTTCGTGGCACGTGCTTCTTTGGCACACGCATGGCATGATTTCCCGCTGAGTCCTGCTGAACAAATCTATTAGGTACACCGTTTTGCATTCAATCATAATTATTGGCTGTTTATTGCGCTTGGCACGCACTCTACTTGAATGTGTGTTGGTAAAATGGCGTTTCAGTGTGCAGTGTGAAATATCAACCTAGACCTTCCTGTTTGTTCGACGGGAAGAAACGCTGTGGCGCCTCCGTAGGGCGACCGTTACGTGGGGAGGGCTTCTTTATCATCCCTGGTTGTAAACTGCTTTTCTTAGCACACCGTAGTACCGTGATAATCCTCAGTAGTAATAAAATGAAAATAAAAGTTGATGTCGACGCTCGTTAGGTTCGCACTCGGCGATGGCATGTTTAACTTCTTTGGAGGCTTGTGGACGTTGCAGAGGGATAGTGATACCCTCGGGGGTCCTCGCAGTGACCATAGAATGTGTTGGGTGATGGTATTTGCTGCTACCAGACACCACAAGCAAACTCCGTTGCACGTATGCGGCAAAGAAAGGTGAGCAAAGAATAGAGACGACGAGCAGGATGATCATGGTTTGCGAACCTTCATCCGTGTCAATCCAACGCCCAGCAAACGCTTCGCCTTCATAGCCTGGGGGCGTGGAGCAGGCAATAAAATATATTATGACTCTATCTATAATTGGCTAATGATGACATCTGGTAGTAGGAAAACGTTTATCGTTGCGCCCGTAACGAGATCTTGCAGATGCGCGTTGAGGCGTGGAAACACGGACCATGTGCAAATCGTCTGCGGAAGGGTTGCTAAAGACAGTGAAAGCTGGGCCTGTTCAGCCGACACTAATAGGACGTTTTCGGGGTAGGGAATGGTTATCGTAGATTAACTGTGTGATGGCCGACTAACAACGATCGACTTGATGTGCATCGTTTAGGCGAAGCTGAAAGTAGTTGCTGTGACAATTGTTGATCATCAAGCTGGCTATAACTTTTAAGCAGTGCTTTAGCGCAATGGACCTAACGCGATGAAAAAAATGTGCAATAAGTTGCTTGAATAATTCACTCATGCTTACACGTTGTTTCTGTTTCTGCATACTTAGAAACATGTGATCATATTGTTTTAGTAGTGAAATTAATATTGATGTTACCATCTGCATCCGGTGGATTACACCTATAGCATGATATCACGATGAAGTACTGATGTTTAATTTGGGTTGTACAATTGGTTTCAACTACGTAGAAAACAGCTCAATCATTCGGAAAATCACTTTATCAAGGTACAATAAAATGCAGATATTTTATCATCTACGGCTTTAAATGTGTTTTGTTTTTGGGTCGAATGTGGCATGTATTTCACGTCGCATTCCAATATCACACCCTTGGAAGGTGGAACAGGTTTGCATCCTATCCAAAATACGGATTTGTGCGGAGCGCGAATATCTGCGGATCTCCTGGCGAAACTGCAGCTCACGGAGGGATCCGTTCGTTTCTTGGACAAACTAAATGTAAAACAACAAAGAGTGGGAGGGCAACAACCGCCGTAGCCACCTTCAATGTGAATTGGACGATGAGGGATACGAAAGGCAGTAAGTTTGCGTACGCGTGAGAGAGGTAAAAGTTGAAGCTATCACTTTTTGCACTCTATAGCTAACAGTGTTAAAGCAAACCAAAGTAAAATGAATGAAACAAATCCTCATGCTTAAAATGGACAGCACTGCATTCATTCGAGGATGCAAAGAGCAGAGGTAGGAAAGGAAAAACAGATTAAGAAAGTGATGAAATATGACAGGCTCCTTTTATCGAACTTCGGGACAACAGGTGATCGCGTGTCCCCGTTAATCTGTGCTTGGTGTAGAGGAATTTTTCAATTTACGCCACCAAATGTCGGGACTGGCTAGTAGCAGGCGTTGGTCTTATTGGAGGAAAGTACTGGTTGTGGATGGTCAAGTGCGTGGCTCAGGGAAGGCAAATGAGGCAATAATTAGTCAAAAATTGAAGTCCCACCCATCAAAGTGTGGAACCTCGCAGGAACGTGGCGTGATGTTGGTTGGCGCGCTCGCGCAAGCGAAGGTAATTATCAAATAACAAACATTCACCCGAAGCTGTTGAGCGAGCGCACGGTTAAAGGAAAGAGTTTTACGACCATGACACTACTCACCACCATCATTACCGGTTCCTGAATCCCTGTAACACTGGCTGATGAGCATTGCCTTAGCAGGGACGTACGCTTGAAACCTCAGAATGGTGGCAGACTTGGTACTGATGGGCTGAGTCAAAACCACACTTTGTCATAATTATAAACAAATCAACCGCTTTTCTTCACCTCTCGTGACGGGGGCCGTTTTGGCACGTTCGTCGGCATGGATCAATTTTGCAACACTGCTGCGAACTGAACCTAGGTACCATAAGCTTTAGACTAGACAAGACTGAGGGATTTCGTTGGAAGTAGGGACTGTCATTTAATCAAACATTATGTTTTGTAATTTTTTATTTTAAAATATTTTCTTAAATATTTCAATTTGTATATTATGATTATAGAAATAGAAAATAGATTTTTTTCAATATAGCTACGATTTCAGAAAAATGTGTTTTGATGTGTAAAATAGCGATTTTTAAAGCATAGAAGATCGTTCAAATAGAAATCTCAGTAGTTTAAGATGATGATAAATATGTTATGGGCTTGCATCTAAGTGCGAGTGCTGAGCAGTGGGATCATTTAAGCATCGTCTTCTTTCCCATCAGCTGATGTCGTTCAACTTTTTCAAACAATCTTGAACCAAAGCCGGGGAATATATGAAGAAATCATGCCAATCGTTAAGAGGTAGGCTAAAAGAGGTAGGGGAGCGCATAGTTGGACTTGCAATCGTGTCAAATCAACGATGGATTCGATGGATGGAGTCTTAAATGGCATGAATGATATATATATATATATATATATATATATATATATATATATATATATATATATATATATATATATATATATATATATATATATATATATATATATATATATATATATATATATATATATATATATATATATATATATATATATATATATATATATATATATATATATATATATGTATATATATATATATATATATATATATATATATATATATATATATATATATATATATATATATATATATATATATACTACAAGGGCAATTTCAAAGATTCTTCTCTATTTCAATTTAACTTGTAGTTGAGAATATGGCTGATTGATGATGGACCCATACGAATATTGCTTGGAAGCATACGAATATTGAATTGCAAAGCATAAACACAACATGTAAATGTCAGAACAATCAATGACAAAACAACACAAATACAACGATACCAAAACATTGCTGAGGTTTATGAATCGAGTAGTCGAAAACGTTAAAAAATAGGTACGCCTTTGAACATAGCTTTATAATGCAATAGGTTTTGTAAAACATAGAAAACTACATCTGCCTCCATAAAATAATAGGAAGAAGAAGAACAATCACTCATTAGACAATGCAATACTTTGATGCGCAATGCATTGCGTTGTTACTTATCTTTACTGCGGCTTTCATGAACATAGTTCAAATATTTAATTATATTTATATATTATGTCGGGTGGTTTAGGATACGGCTAAAGAACCAGTGGAGGTCAGTATAACTGATTGAGGTTTAACGACAAAAATCCATTCCAAGTAACATTCTTAGTTCCATTATGATAGATGACAGAAGTGATAAACCACGATGGAAGCAAGCGTTCGGACAGTGCCATTTCTCTTCATAATTCCTAACAACGCATCGTATTGGAGATCTTTCATCGGTCGGCAGCTGTATTTACTATTTTCAACCACTTATATTCTTTACTACTTTTTCTAAATGAAATCTTAGAGACGGTGTGGTAAGTAGTTCGAGCTGATGAAATCTTACTTGTCTTGCGCGATTGATGCTTACACTTGGGTGGACGAATAGTAAGCTAAGCTACAGAAAACGTGACTGAAACGCGTGCTAAGGATCGTGTACCGTAGATTGCTGTTTGAGCTATTTACCTTGGGATAGTTGCACGGCTAAGACGAGATGTTGCGCAATGAAATGGACGGCGTACGATGAATAATAAGTAGCATAAGCGTGTCATAGTTTGAAGGGCATCAGGAAGTTATTTGATGAAGATGAGGTATTACCTTTCGATAGTATTTCACCATGCGAGTAAAAAGATCTTTTTTATGAACTTTCCAGCTTTTTAAAGTAATGTATCTTAACCACAACGCAATTGGTAAAATTATGGCTTTAACGATATCATTTGGTTTGACAAATCATACATTGTTCTTCTCCGTAGTATAAGCAGTTATTTTGGGTATAAAACGATCTGTCTTATCATTGTGTAAGTAATAACCTTTTTTTTGTTTTGTTTTTGTTTTGTTTTTTTGTTGAAACAAAAGTATTTTGTTTTTCATTTTAATACTTTAAAATGATTTATGCCATTTTAATAAGCGTCGTTTTAAGTATTTTTCGACGTATCTTGAGCGAACCTTATCGAGTGTGTCAACATTTGCTAGGATTTTCGAGTATGTCAAAATTTGCTGCGTAAAAATTTGTTAGGATCGTAAAACCCTCGTTACTGTCGATCAAATATCATTTGATACTCTAACTATAATTTCAATTATTGTCCGAAGTACCAATTCTATGTGGGATTGATTTTGTGTTCAGAGGAATAATTGAAATATGTTGCATCTTCAATCATATGCTCACAGTTAATTTGAGATCTTTTATCGCATCTAACAAGTCGTAGGTGTTGATGCTTGGTTGATTGAAGCATGTGAACCACCAATAGCTCATTCCTCTCTCAAAAAGCTTAGCTTCAAAGGCGCCATGATGATGAGGCCTTCAAGGTTACCGATACCGATCACGAGGCCATCAATCAGAAAGACGCTAAACTTTAGGCGTATCTTCTTCTATGGGATGAGATATCGCTAGTTGCGGTTGATGTTACGCTCCACTTCCCAAATGCGCCTTCTATACATCCATGAGGAATCGAAATGAATTGAAAAAGAGATGCAAAGAACCGAGAGTACAATAAAAAAAGAAAGATCCATCAACGGAGCCTACATGCAAGGAATCTTCGTACCGGTTTCATTATAGCTCATCATTGAAGACCGTCAACCCGTTACACACTAGCATCCCATATGGTTGCATCGCTTTTTCTATGTGTGTGTGTAGTTTTTTGTATACACTAACAAAAGAGAGTGCACTATGTGAAGTCAGTCAAACTTTTACGTACGCACCAGCCCTCGTATGGGTCGGTCATCGGACGCGTCGGAATCGGTGTGGTATGTCGCCAAAAAACTACCTCGAACCCTCCGTACTTCCATTCATCCGCGGTCATATCCAAGCTCTTTGAAGCCTCTGCTGACGTCGCAACAATCCGTCACAATCCGGTACGCGAAATCGCCGAACGCCGGTTTTGCTTGGCTCCGGTAACTGGCTAGCTAGGTTAATTTAACAACCTTCCAAATAAGGATCCACATGTTTGAATACGGGCGCGATATTACGTCACCTGCATCCTGTACAGTCCATTTCCCTCTGTTCTCAGTATATTTCGGTCGAAAACGGAATGATTTTACCGCTGGTATGGTTCAGAAATGGTTTGGAATTAGATTAAATTACTGTTCAAATATCAGATGGTTCTGGAGACGTTTTTTCGCTGCTTGATTCACTGCTCCAGCTCGTGAGTGCCGTTTCGGTCTTGCTAGTGTAGAGGTGGTCAGATGTTACGTTTTCTCTCTCTGTCTCGTTTTCTCATTCTCTTTTCTTAATCGTACGCTCAAGTCCACGCCGCATCTTACAGCGTCTCATGGAACAGTCCGGACTCACATGGGGAGCAAGGCAACCGTTGCTGCTACTGTTGGGACAAATGAGAAAGCTGTTGGAGTGTGAAAGGGAAGGATGTAATCTTTCAAAGAGCTGAAAGATCCAGTAAAGAGTAAGAGGGAGAAGCAATGATCAATGCGGGAAAGTAAGTCAGCCGGTAAAAGAAAACGAAATCGAGCGAACCTGGAAGCTGTACCGGGAGAGTCTGGGGTCACTGCTGTCCACTGTTCGTGCCAGGGAACTTGGAATGTTACAAGAGTACTTGATTTTACTTAAGTCTACAGATTAGTGTGAATGAGAAGCTGATATTTGGTGCAATTGCAGACCAGCCATTATCATGATGAAGCTGCAGAGTAAAAGGCACGATTTTAATCGGCATCTTTACTTCACAAAAGCAGCATCAGCTGTTGTTCACCGGAAATTTGTCAATATTTGTGTGTGTCAATTATAAAAAAAATCGGTGTTAAACTTGCTACACGTGCTAGAACTCAAATTTGTGTATACAAAACATAAATTTGTTTTAAACCTAGTTGTTTTAATCGTAGGGGGGGGGGGGTTGTTGGAATCTTTATTGAGTACTTGTACTGTTTTCATCAACCCAATACCCCGTCAATTTGATTCGCTCATGGTATTTTGGTCAATAACCAATTTAGAAAACTCGTGAAAAACCGCATTTTTGGTTGCATATACGCGTAGTATTTATTATTTCAACTCGCGATTGACAAAAAAATTATAACTTTTACTTATAAAGGTTTTTGAAATCATTTATTATTTGAATCCCTACTACAGCATTCAATTCAGCACAAACTCACATAAAACAGCACCGAGGGATGCAATCTCACATTTCATCAGTAAATACCTGTTGACTAGTAAAATTTGCCAATATCACGAAATTGAAACCAGTGTAACCGCCAAAGCGATCAAGATTTAAGATGCAAGTACCTTGCCGAACATATAATGTACTTATCAATCAATGCGTGCCGGCTGTACGGTTCTTTGAAATTTCACTCAACCAAACCCAACCCGAAGCGATAATAATCGAATTTCAGAGCTCCTATAGGCATGTCGGGCATTGTGTGTGGTGGTAATACGGGCCTTCAGACGGCAAGGATATCGATGATGGGCATATCGATTATTGATCCTGTCAGTCAGCCAACTAGTCAGTCACTCAGCACCAACGGCAGCCCCAACGGATGGAGCTCGTTTTGATCCGTTCCGCCGATAGTTATCGCCTATGGCTTGTGGAAAAGGTAGAATTACTTCAGCTGCTTTGCGTTGCGATCTTACACTTCGGATTTCCTTGATTGACTTCTCCAATCTCCGTGCGCGGTCACTGCAGAATATGTGCGAAAACCAGCATGGCACATATGTTGGTGTTGTCATGGAATGCCGACGAGAATTTCGAACACAAAAAAGCTTCATAAGTAGCAAAAGTGAAAGATTAAACTCGGTATGATTCATATTGGTGTGATTAATATCAAGTTGAGTGCTTTTGAACAGGACGATCAGTAGACCAATTATTACTGTTTTGAGTAGAACATTTGAAAACACAATGTTCATAAGTTGTCTCACAGCTTTTCACCCCCAATAGAAGCAGAGCATACTAATCTGTTCCGTTGAAACGTGTTGCGGAATCTGACGAGATTATATCAAGTAACATCTCGTACCGTCACCAGTAACGCTTATAATAGTCCCATGATTGAATTCTACAGCAAAGTCCGTTGCCTGTTCGCACTGAAGCTTCCAGATGAAGGCACAAAAGTATCAGCATGGTTAAATGCTCTGATTCACATCCCACCACCTTTCATCGACATAGTGGACAAGACCGTATTTCATCAAGCAGTGCGTTGTTCGATGTACAACAGTTTCGCGACTGGTTACACCTTCACATGTTGCACGATCAGACTACGACTACGCGTGAGAAAGATGACGTGTCGTCCCGGTGGAAATGTCGAAGTCAGCCCAATCACCGATCCAACCGATCGTTTTCGCTGCCATCGCACAAGCTAACCAACTCCAGACACGATAATTAGACTCCTAAATCTTTACAACTTGACATCCGACGTGATATTCTGCGTGTCCTGGTTGTGTGCCTGCCTTTACCCATTGTGCATTCGTAGCATAGACTGTCTCCGTTGACGAACGACAAGTGAAATATTTTTCAAATGCTATTTAAAATTCTCTTCCTCATTAGAGCAACAACAAACTCTCATACCTGTAAAACTCTCCGTTTTGCACCATCGCAAAATCTCACAACCCGTTACACACCCTCTTCTGCAGACCACATGCTCACATCGAACCTTCGATTCGCTCGAACCTGTCGATCACACCGATCAAAATGTCGATCGACGCATGTTCCACTATGAAGAGGTTCCTATACGTCCACGGGACGTCTGTACGTGATTTTGCGACAATCCATGGTTGCGATGCTTTTTCCTCTTCCACCCTATGGAATTACCATTCAGCGATATAAATAAACTCTTTTCGCGCATAAACGCTCGCGACAGCGTAGCGGGTTGCTCTGTCGATCCAGTTATCGTGCGAAAGTACGTACGTTTCTTTTCCACGTTGAATGCTATATTCCACGCCAGGTACGAACGATACGCCACCTAGGATGCTTCTGATGCAACCAGATCGTTTGCTTCCGAACGTCCCAAGTGTCGTGCAGAGTGCAAGCTTGGTATAACAAACGCTCGGCGTGAGATACGTGATAGACCTTTTGCGTTTTTGTTTGCACTTTTTTTTGTTAATGTGGTTGTTATTGTTTGGTTGGCATTTGGACGGAAATATTTTCAGTATTTAAGCATAAAGGCGAGTTTTAGCTATTTTTTTCTGTTCCTTATTGAACATAAGTAATCGTTCTCCAATAGTACATATTTTTTCAACACAGAATAAAATACATAATAACAAGGAACAGCATTTTTTATGATCAAATCAGACTAACTGCAATTTTAAACAGTTTGTTTAAACTTCAAACTTATATGATTATGTTTAAAACTATCAATGGATGATGTTAAATTAAAGCCGATCTTGTGTAATTGTTATGCGTGTTTTTTATTGTTTTTGACAATTTTCATTTCCCAGTTTTTTTTAACAAGGTGAGCTGCTAGAATTATCCCTGTTATGAAATAATGCCAACATTTCATACAGAACCATCTTCTTATTTTTCTATAAATGTATTATACTAACCTATACGAATAAAAAATGTGCACAAATACCGATTAACTACGTTCTTCATAAGGTTAGCTCATAATGATGAGTAGTTTATGCTGTTTGCTAACTTATTTTTGCTGTTTTTGTCAAGATATGAAGTGTGATATTTTAAAGTAAATCAAAAGTACTTTTATTCATTGCAAACAGAAAAATAGATAGCAAACCTGTTATTCGTTGGTTAATTGTTTTGACATACTTGTCGAAATCCAATATACCGTAACGGAAAGGACAATTGGATATGGAATTTCAGCTTTCTAACTTAAACCATCACAAGAATAATCGTTTTCTTTTTTGCGTTGTTTTGCTTGCCATAAGTAATCATTGTACTCATTTTTTATTTATGGCATTTTTTTTACTTATGCTAATGTATTAAAACATTTTCCATATCTTTATTGAACATTTTAATTGATCGGAGGATTTTTTATATCCTTCATCCACTTTAAGCTTACCTCAGATTTTCTATTTATGTTGTAAGCAATGAAAAAATGTGTTTATTCTGAAAATGTTTTCTTTTTTTGCATACCCGTACTTTGCTAACGCCTCACTCATAGCCGAAAACATAACTGTCACTCCAGAGCTAGCCATTCCCGCATTTCAAATCAGTGCAATTCAAATGCATTACCACGGGAGAACAAATTCAACCTTGCAAAGGTTAAGGTGCTGGTGCAGGAGAAGTTGGTGTTGGTGCATTGAATTTCAACAACATCACAAGTGATCGCTTTTGTGACCGTATCCCTTCAAACCAAGTAACGATACAGTTTGAAAGGGTAAGGCACGAGAACGCAGTAAAACATGATCAAATCAAATGGAGTTGGAGAATGTTACGCGATGCCTTCAAATATTTGGCCAATCACTTAAACTAAATCGCGTGAAACCGTTTCTGCAAAACCCGTAAGCCCGTTGTACTGTCATCTCATCAGCACATTTGCCGGTAGAGTGCAATAAAACGCCAATGAAAACGTTCTGACAAAGACGACGATGGACAGATTCCGAGGATTGCATCAAATATTTTGGTCGAATTTTCTTCGATCCTTTTGAATTTCCGCAACTCTTCGAGAGTCCGCTCTTCTACCATTGGATCCGAAGAGTGGCAAAGATTTATAGGGTCGATTTAGAAACGCGATTTGATTTGAAATTCAGATGGCCGCTCACTGTGATCCCGTCTTCCATCCGTGCTCACGCTTTCTGCTATTCGCGGAAAAACGCCCCAAAAGCAGGCGGTAAGCGGGAAAGATGTGTTCAATCTGCAACCGCACAGGGCTCGCGATTTATGTGTTCGTTGGAGGAGATTTATTCTGCTCTTGTTCCTATCTGCGGCAAGTATTTTTTTTTAGAAAAAGTTGTAAAGGGAAGCCAACCCGCATTTGGCGGCTACCGTTTCTTATTTATTTTTGTGTCGAACGCAACTTCCATTGCGTGCAAGATAGATTCTTACATCCCTTCTGTGCGTATATGTGTGTATGTATGTGTTTTTCAGCTTTTGTTTCTGAATTCTGAGACGATCCTTAGGGACCAGAAATATGCGAGACACCGTCTTATACAGCGAACGAGTCGATGTAGAAGCTTTACGATCGATGTAGAAACATTTTGATTCCTAACAGGTTTGGCACCGCTTACAAAAAGGCAATTGCTAACCAACCCTACACACGTAGTTCAAAGAACTATAATTAATACATCACTTTTCTCACGTGAAGCACTGAAGGAAAGCGGCAACTAGTGTGTGGTGCTCACGAGATTCATCTTAGATAAGCGTGTTGGTGAGAACAAAAAGGGAGTTGTCTGGTGAGATTGCCCGGTTTCGAGACCAACCACCGTTTGCAGCCGACTGTGCTTTCCTCGGCTTGATCGACTAAAAAACCCATTTGAAGTCATCCAATCTTCACGCCGTACCAAGCTGGGGTTCAAATATCAGCACCGCACGCGGCGTATTCACCGTCAACATAAATATTTAAATATCTTGCTTAACGTATCAATCGATCAATTCACACATAAATCATGCACTCGATATCGATATATCTTTGCTTTCGTTCGTCTCACCCATAGTGTACTGATCGAAACGATCGTAACAGGGATCTTAAGTTGAACTTTTTTCGTTAGGTCGTTATTATTTTAGAGCTTTATGCCTTTGGTCCGGGGCAGCATTCCCTCCTTGTTGATCTTTTCCTCCTTTCTTTTCTTTTTTCTCGGATCCAAAGAAGTATATTCTGCTTATTCTGCTTTGCTTTAAAATATTCAGCCTCCTCTAGTTGCGGTTGGTCTCTGTCCCTTTGGACTCGTTGGACAGATAAGTCCTACCACGCGAACCCTTCAGAGTTCATGCACAATCTATCAAAACATAAACAGATAAATATTGTCTCCTTGACAAACCGCGACCCATTTCATCCATTCGCACTCCTCTACTACTATTTACTCCTCGACCGATTTTTGTTCGATTGGTTACAAACGAGATGTAGGCAAGCTAGCTAGAGCAGCTCGACATAGCATCCACTTGGCACAAGCTATACCCGTCTAATACGCACCCCAAGAGTTTTGCTTTAATAGAGTTGACTAGATCATCCGCAAGATCTGGAGATATATGTAATCCCAAAACCGAGCACGAGCGGCTGCGGTGGTGCGTGTAAACGGTACGGAAACGGAGAAAATTTTCTTAACGTATTTATTATTTTTTATTACAAATCGTGACTAATAGATAAAATATGAATCTCCTACGTGGACTCTAAGATATAAGCTTTGCAACACACCGTGACTCGCGTGTTCCGTCACATGTTTTTCGAAGTTTGGTATGATCTTTTATATTCATTGCTTCTTTACGCCAGAGGAAGTTATGATTTGGTACCGAGAGCACGTGTCTCTAGTGCTTGATCCCGAGGTCAAATCAGCTGAGGTACTCTATTACCGGGATTTAGGTAAAGTAGGACAATGTGGAATCCGATCGATGACTATCGATATAGAATCGTGGTGGGAGGCTCTGACAAGTTAACCAAATAAATTCATTACATATTTTAATCTAACTATTCTATATTGATGTGTAAGATATTTAAGATTTTTAAAATATTTTAATTAAGTATGTTTTTTTTCAATCTAACAACTAATTAATTATGTTTTTTTATCTAAACAATCTAAGCTATCATCTACATCAACTACGATCAGGTTAACTCATGTATAATTGACACAGTGTACTGTAGCATATACATTTTGCCGTAAATAGGTTTAAAACTGTTTGAAACAATTAAAGCTTATTACCAACAGAAAATAATATACAAAATATGTTTTTTTTTCTAAAATGGTGGAACGGAACATTTAATTGGGTATAGAAAATACAATACGGATGATACATAATTTGAACAATTGAAAGGCTGTAATTTTAGCTTCCTGAATGAAATCACAAAAATGACAAGTTTTGGTGTAACTTATGTATAACAACTCAAGATTATGTAAACTAATATGTAACAATTGATGTTTTCCGTCAGAAATACTTATACACTTTTCTTTTTTGAAAAGCAAAATCCTAGTTGCATTAGATTCTAGCTAAAAATTATTTGTTTCCCACCTTATTGCGAACCGGTAGACATACCTTCAGCATCGTCATGTACCCGTAAGAAACATAGACCGAGGTAAAGCTTCTGGTAAATCGCATTTGTGAAGCATGGAAAGAGTTCATCGACGGTTGTTATGGTCACACGATTTTGGAGCAAAACATGTCTCGATCTTCTGGATCCCGTTTTGTTTCGATAAGATCGAAAAGGGATCGACTTTGACAACTCTTTGATTCGGAACAAAAGCGAGACTGATCATCGCGATCGTGAACCGCGCTCGATCATCGAATTCAATCCCGGCCCTGGTACGTGTGCCATGTGTCGGTTTCTTAGGTTTATTATCATTTCGTATGGTTGACCCAATATCGGATGAGTCATGAATAACCAAGAAAGGCAAAATTTCTCGCAAGACTGAAATTACTTACTTGTACCCCGTCTGAGGAATGGATACATTTTTACATCTAACGCAACTTATACGTATCGACTCTTAAATATCATGTTTGTTTCTGCTTATTTGTCTTTTACATTTAATTCAAACGCATTCCAAACGATTTTAGATAATAAGTGAATAGATAATTTAAAAAGTAAGTCAGTAGTATCAATATTGTAGGGAGCAATTGCAATGTTATTATTTGCAATACAATAGGTTAGGAACTAGATAATAACTGCAAAAAGGTAGAGGTAGATCGCTTTATAGACATTTCATAGCTAGCACATGTATTGAATAGTATATTTAGGATACCACTAGACTACTACAATCGATTGGATATATCAATGTAATCTTTTGCATTTTCAATCAACCAACTTAATCGCTGATGATAAGCAATATTGATTATTCATCGATTATGTCAAGTCAGTATAGTTCATAAATATCTCGCATGAAACAGAAATTCGCCATTGTATATTCTAACTCCACCAGTCCATCAACAACTCTCGACAGGGATTCTCAGAAAAATCGCAGAATGCACTTTTATTTTTACGACCAACTTGTTTCCGGATAGTTGATGGGTAGAAATTTGAATTCAATATATCGGCAGTCAGCTGCTCGCTTGTCTTTATGTCTGCCTGCTGGTTTCACGCTATTACGTATATTACTGTATTGCGCCCGTGTGGAGATGTCGAATTCTGAGGGCTACTCTGTCAATCTCTCCATCGTCCACCGTATTGTACGAACTGCGTGCGCAAGGGCTTGTACAGCTCGGTGAATATTTATAATCTTCGACTATGCCATTGTTAGGGAGTATGAAGAATTTTCGGTCTGTAATAATCGTATGATAATGCTTAGAACGTTCTGCCGGGAGGTTATTGCGCCCGTACAAAATGCGCCCTCTTGTGTGTGGCGTACTATGCGGGTTCAGCCCTGTACAAACCGGACCCCAGCCTCTAGAGGACCAGTTTCCGAAACATTGTTTAATACACTCGTACCCCGTCAGTCGAGTTGTACGCTACGGGTCCTGTTTTCACGTACGCATTTTTCCCGCCTGTGGGAAACTCGGGACCTCACCTCTAGATACCAAGATGTAAGTGGAGCAATGCGTGAACCAGCGGGTGATGCAGGGTAGGGCTACTGCGTATAATGCGTCTACCTGGGTGGAATGGCCACAAGGATCGTACAAAGATCGACGATCTCACGAAACTGAGATTGTGGAAATTGTCTGTTGTAGAAGCTGCCGGTTTTACACACCATTCGAAAAACCGGTTCACGGTACGTTCGCGTATCATTGTAAAAGGCGGCTGGAGTACAGGGATTCAGGGCGGAGAGGTCCCCTTCTTTCCCGCGAGTCCCCTTTCTTCTAGATCGACGGCTCGACGGCACTTTCGGAACTCTTGTTTCCCTTCTTCCCTCTAGGCGAATGTGGAGCAGCTCTTCCCGATTGGCAAATACGAATAACCTGCAGCCGCGATGATGCTGCGTCGTTAAGCACGCGTTGTCGCGCAATGGTTTCGCTCAAAGAATGTTGTGTGCCCGGGATCCGTTTACGAAAAGGCATAAAGTTGCCCTCGTGGAGATGCACACTTACGTATGTTGCTGATGTGCAGTGCGGTACTCTGCAAAAGGGTCGATCGCTGTTGGAAAATAACAAACGGCAGAACCGTTCTGAATTTTAAATTAGATCAATTTCGTAGCGGGAAGGTGTTTTCAACGGTAAGCTTAAGAGCAAAGGCAAGCGGTGGGAAGCCTTTCTGTTCTGTTTTTTTGTGTTGTATTGTTGGAGCTGCTATCAGTTTGTTGTGCGTTTGTTTGGTTTTGTTTGTACCCTGCGTTTATCTTATGAAAGCAGAGAGACAGCGCTTTTATTTCTGCAGCCGGTGAAAGGTTCCTTGGTGGTGTATTTGCACTAAAAGATGGTAGTACAATGCATAACTATAATACTGGAAACTAATGCTTAAATGGTAGGTTTAATAGGAATAAAATTACTATTTTTACAATATTCAATAGAACGTGAGTGTAGGGGTTCATTGGTTAGTAAATTCATAAGCTAGATTTACTTGATATTATTCAATCTGCACATTTATGTACAGTAGTTCAGCAAATATAACTAAGGTAATATGCGTCATCATATTCCAAACAATCGAAAGGTTGTAAAATGTTCAATAAGAACAAAAATGTGATTTTCATTTGATTTGGATATTGATGTTTCCTTTAAAATCTGTAAAATTATATTTTAACTTGCTAAAAAAATGCTGCAATGGACATATACACTAATATTTTATTTATCTGCGTTGTGCCCCACATTATTTCAATGTAATACAGCATCACATTATAATTTCCTCAGTACTCCAATTGCATTCAATCGTCTTCTTTTTCCATCTGAACAAACCGAACAAACCACCAATCCCTTGCCTCTAATTTCCACCAACAGCAGCCGTTGTACAATCATCGAGAAAAGCAAAGTTTTCGATTCGCCTACAACGTTTCCCCTTCGATTTCACACCAACCAAACGAAACACGGCACCATCGGATTCGCTTTTCACCATCGAATCAGACCGTGTGGGAATCCTTCGGTCGGTGCTGCTCTCCCGATAGCGCACAATTCCTTTAGCAAACCTGTAATCACCTTTGGTATACGGTGCCACTTCCGGTACACTAATATGACCGCTGACTGGGCCGTCTATCAACCAGTGCCTGCCCAATAGGAGCAAATAGTCGATGTCTCCTCACCAGTAGTAACGTATCGTGTTGTTGCTGAGATGACATGGTTTTTTTTTCAATCAAAATGTTGGGGAAATGCCTCAGGGTAGTGTTGAAATATATGGACAGACTGCGGTATCCTTTATAGTTACATTGAGAGGGCTGCTACCCTGGTAGCTATTTGTCGGTTGAAATGTGCCTGTTGCCATTTTCCGGAAATAGCTTCTAGCGTAAAATCATCGAAGGAATCGTATGCTGAAAACAGTCAGTGATGTTTGTGCTTGTTGATTGGCCTACTGTACAGTCCCAGCACCAGACACTGTTGTCAATGTCTATGTCCATAGGATGAGTTGGTGTTCTTGCATCTGGCATTGGATGTAGGTAATATCAGGAATTTCCACAGAGAATACAAGTGTGAATGTATTTCAATTCCATAAGGGGAAACGGTATTTTCATCTTTACCATGCGCAGAATCGTGCTGTTATCTTCCAATACGGGACGTTTGCTGGATAGGGGAAAAAGCAAATAAGAAACGTTAAACCGTGCATTGGTCCATAAGCTCGTTACATTTGATTCGGTGTGTTCGGCTGTCCGATGTTGAAGGGTAGAAAATTTAGAAGATCACTCTGATTGACCCGATTGATTGGACCGAATATCCGAGCACATCGTGGTGAGTGTCCGGCGATGGACTGCCCACTGTCCACCGAAACTTGACCTGAATCCTGCAGCTCGGCCTGCTCTCCCAATAACTCACTCATTACTACCGACCTGCTAATGAACGGGTTCGATATGATTCTGGACCGGATTTGCAATGTCAAATCTGCTAGCAAATGACTCTTTACCGTTTGAATTTTGATATGTATTGGTAGTAATCGCTTAGATTGACTTTGAATTGGTAGGGATGCGCAAGTAAGGCACTTTCGATCATTTCGGAGCTCGTGTCTAACCTGATCACGATTAGAATTTCTCACTGTTGGTACGCAAATGCGAAAAACTTTTGAATTCAAGGCATCATCAAAATCGATCCTAATATGTAGCATATAGGCACACACACATCCATACTAGGCATGTTTTCTTAATTCTCCTTTTCTATAATAACAAAAAAAAAAAAGAATAAGTAATGTCCGATGTCTACGTTTTTCTTTCTGTTAAAATTGTTCTCCTGCTATCTCTCTCTCTCTCTCTCTCTCTCTCTCTCTCTCTCTCTCTCTCTCTCTCTCTCTCTCTCTTTCTCTCTCTCTCTCTCTCTTTCTCTCTCGCTCTCTCTCGTTCTATCTCACTCTCTATCCCTATCTATCTCTCCTTTTTCTGCTCTCTTCTAGAGAGTGAAACGTTTGCCAAAAATCGATATGCTACATCGCACGCACTCTCTCAAATATTCGGGCTTCGATGCCATTTCCAATGCTTCTGCAACGATATCATACGTTTTGGGCTTGCTCAGTACCGCCTTCCTGTTATCAACGCATTTTTCGGTTAAGCAACCATTCTGCTCGTATGCTGCCCTGTCTCCTAAGGTCGATATTTCTTTCATGTTACGCGTTGTTGAGTGATAAGCGAATGAGGCTTTCGATTTGTCCTTCAGATTTGTCCTTCACCTCCAAAATTCAAACAATAGCTACTATACCGGCCCCATCAATTCTTCCCCCAAAAAATGCGGTTTGGGGAACCTTCCGTTCACAGCAGGCAACTTATGTACCTCTGGTACTGAAATTCCAGCGAAGAAAAGCTCCAGTCGTGTGCTGCTAGTGCAACAGGTGGGTTTGCTCTAAGCACGGCCCCAGTTTTGACCTTTTTTTGAGTGTACTGTTTTTGGAAACTGGGCTAGTCAAAAATGTTACTTTGTATAAGGAGCTACCTCTCCGCAATGCATGCTGCCTGGTAAAATTCCTATTAACATCCACAAAATAAATGATAATTTTTACGCTACATATTTTAATGTAAATATATTGTCAGTCTGTTTTCTTTTTTTAAATTATGATATATCTCCCTGTATTATATATTCATTAGAACATGAAGATTAAGTGTTGTTTGCGTTAAACCAGCAATGTTCATTTGTGTAATATTTTGGTGCATGTTAAACCAATACATGTTAAAACAATGTTTAAAAATGTTAAGCAATTGACAATGCCAAATTGCGAAAAGAAAATTTCTGCATACGATGGTAATGTTCTTTTAAAATCAAATAATATTTTACCATCATAACAGATTTCATCACCAGTCATTACAGTTTCTTTGACCTCACTTTTTTAGCTAGTTAAATTATCAAATGTTTAAAATTTATTAATCTGACGATGCTGTTGCTGCTGCTGACTTCACCATATGAAAACCATGCAAATCCTCTTTCAAGTGTATACCAAATGAAATGCTCAGCAATTCAAAGTTTCCAAATCACAGTTAACTAAATAAACGTTTTGCGTCCACTCGCACGCACTTCCTAAAGCATCAAACATAACGTCCGTCACTTTTGATGTCCACGAAAGCGAACAAGTACGCAGGATTGCGGTAGGAAAGCCTACTATTGCAACCTAGCTAACCATTGTGTTACGAAAAATCAACATTTCGTATAGAAAAGTGTATCCTTTGTATAAAATAACGACAACAATCCAGCAAAATGCATTAGAACTGCTTCTAAGTGAAGAGAATAGCAAGGGGAGTGACGGAAGTTCTATGACATGCGCAGTGGTAAGCATTTTTGTAACATATGTCGGGCACCTTTTGCTGTTTCTGCACGCCTGTCACAACGAATATCGACAGCCACGAAATGGATTGATAAAAAAGTATTAGCAGGATAAATATACGTTCAATGACTTTTTTCTCGATCTATTTGGTTGTTCCATACATTCCCTCATTTCGTTTTATGCTACGTTCACAGGGTTAATATTTTAATAAGTGTGAAAACATTGCGTTTGATGGTTAAAAGGATAAAAAGGTTTTACTAAAAGTGTATTGCTTTTGTTTCTTCTATCATTCAACTGTTACAAAGCTGGGCTTTCAATTGTTTTATATAATTCATGTTGTTAACAGTCTAGAATCTTTGATCCGGGAGATTCAAATTCCATCTGGAAGTTCTGGAGTTCCGGAGTTCAATTAAATAGTTAGAAAACTTATATGCATAATTGAAAGAGCTAGGTATACTATGTAAGCTATATCACAAAGAAAACTAAGTATCCCTGAACATGTTTTGTGTTTTATTTTTTTGCATGCAATTTAATTCCACATTTGAAATCTTTAAAATGTTTTTTTTTAAGACGGATAACTACATAACAGATGAAAATTACCTCAAAATGTGAAACTAACATGAAAAGGTAACGAAAGGCTATCTGACCCGGCAAGAAGACCGTTCAACAAAGTAAACTGCTGCATGTATAGCTGTGTGGATGTATTGTGGTTCACTATGTCGATAGCAGATCTGTTTTTTAAGCTGACCATTCCAGTGAGGTAGATAAAACTCCCAACACAGTCAATGGTAGAATTACGTGGTTCAGTGAAAATGGACCGTGTATTAGTATCAACAAGCGGGGCGCTATCACCATGCGAGTGGGTGTAGGTTTTTGTAGACCGTTCGAAAAGATACCAATCGAGCGTCCGATGTGTTGTTTCCCGGCTTGTCCCTTTTGAAAGGACGTATCTGTCGAGGTTGTTGAAATAGCGTGCCGCCGTTAGCAGCAAAGAAATGCGACGGGGTGGAATTCTTTTTCTCGTTTTCATTCTAGCGCCACACGATGGCTGTGTCCTGCTGTGTGATGAGATAGAACAGACTGGGAAAGGAAACGGACATTCAGGCGATGTCCGAGCCGAAGGATTGTATTTCCCGCTCAGTGGGTAGACAATCGTAACCTCGGCACGCAGGGAAGCGGAACGACATCTGTGGTGGATGGGTCTTATGTACTTCGATACGTTGTTGGTACGAGTTTCTCGCCAAACTAAATTGAAAGCGGTTGCGTGACTCGGTTCTCTGATGTTTCGGATACTTGAGGGTG
The DNA here is from genome assembly GCF_017562075.2 of Anopheles merus. Classification (NCBI taxonomy): domain Eukaryota; kingdom Metazoa; phylum Arthropoda; class Insecta; order Diptera; family Culicidae; genus Anopheles; species Anopheles merus. The sequence goes on from NC_054085.1 coordinate 4,908,200, forward strand.
GGTCGAGAAACGATCTTGTCGGTTTCGGTTGTGGGCTACATCCTAACGATCCTGGTCTCCTTGTACTGGCCTTATTAACTCCTCACGATAATGAGATAATTTAGATATATTTTCATCCCATTCGCGCTCGTTCCGGTCCTAGTCCGGCATCTTGGTGTTGGAATGACGCAAAATCTACATACAAACGCCTCTACCACACAGCTAAATGCTTAAGCAAGGATGCTGCATCAAACGAAAGTTACGATAAATTCGCCCTTGTCTGTAGACGTTTCGCTTGGTGAGAAATTGTCTCCGCTTGGATGGAATGAACGAGTCAGAAAGCGAACAAATTCAAGAAACTTTCCAATGCTGTCCTTTGGAAACTTTTCCACTGAGGAAAAATCCCTTACTGGTAAGCTCTCGGAATCAGCACATCGTTTTCCCTCTAGCGCATCATGACTCTGTGTGTCCGTCTCATAAACGGATAGCACATTCTTCCTTTCCTCGAAGGACGGTCGAGTATTTTTGTCCGCCGGTCGAAGTCCTCACGTTTTTGGACGTTTTCTATGACTCTCGGTCCTCGTTTTTTGGGCTACCTTTTAGTACCTAAGGTTTGCATGTGTGTTTGTAGAGCGATGTATACTTTCTTTCTACTGCCGAGAACATCCTGATGAGCTTGGACCGATGTTGCTTTTGTTAAAGAAAAGAAAAATGATACCGGCTAAAAGCGTTTCTCACACATGACCATGACACCCTTATCCGTGCACAGCTATCTTGTTAGCTGTTGAGTATTGTGGGGTTTCTACCCCTGATCCAGAGACAGCGCCCTTAGGTCGATTGCTTCGTTCATTTGGAGGTTTGTGGAGGGTTTCTTATGTTTTTCTTGTACCAGCTGTGGACCGTGCGGAACACATAGCACCTTGGTTCGGATTGTCGTCCTCCTCAGCATGCATGCTTTCTTGGCAACTTGTACTATATTAGAATAGCTAAAATAGTTTAGATGCCAGTTTTGGGAGCTACCTTTCTCGATGTGTGGCATTCGCTGCAGTATGTTTGGGTTTGATTGTTTTGGAAAGCGCCAGGACAACAAAAGTTGAACACTGGGCTATGCAGTGACTGGAATAGTTTTTCGTAAAACTGTTACCCTTTGACTATTGGAGGCAACCTAGTTTTGTATTAAGTGTGTGACTGTGTGTGTGGATATTGATCGAAGCGTTAGAAGGGTTGTCTTGTATTATATCCTTATGTAGCATATACTACCATCGTCAAGTGATGTTCCCATGTATACATGTGGTACCGGTACGATTAACCGCTAGAAGGGAAAAGATATCCTCTGACTGACGAAATAACAGCCTCGATGCTGTTTCATCGTTTTCAATGTCTTCAAGACAGTCATAATTTTATGCTAGGTTTAATTCAATCATGCTAGCATTTCCTTTTTGCAGTTATTTTTTCACACAAAATATCGAATTGAATACAGTGTGCGATGAAAACAGCCTTTCATAAGATTTTTTGGTCATTTACATATACTATCCTTGTTTTGTGATGATCAGATTTCTGTTTTTCAAAATCTGATATTCAGCAAAGTAAGAGACAAGAAAACACAACATCAGCCCACAGCTTTTATAATTTTTTTAAGTATCCTACCTCTCTCTTAACGTAGCATTTGCTTCCGCGACATGATGGTCTTCATGGGTGACTCATCTAGTCGAGATGGCCCCACGATGGGAGGCTTGTCTGATCGCAACCCACATCTTTTTTGTGATGTGTTTGTAGTGTCTGCCTTTCAGCGAGCAATACTAAGGATTCGGTAAGGTAATTTCAGTGCCTAATGGGAACACATTTATTGCATCTCTACTACAAAATTTAAATTTTTGTTTTGCAAAAAGATCGTAAAAATACGTATTTGGAAAGGAAATTAAAATTATAATTATTTAAGTTATGAGCATGTTGAAATGTGTACTACAATTGTATGATCATACATCTGCCAAAACACATTAAAAACAATTACTCATGATTGAAACGCGTAAACCAACGTTGAACGTATCATTGTCGTGCAGTAGCTACCAACACTCATGAAGAAGTGGTAGTAAATACATACAAACAAAATACACACCCGCTTCGGTCGTGTAGGTGTCAGTTCCGGTCAACATTTTGTGGGGTAGGAATTATTGAATTTTATAGCTAACGCTATAACGCCCGGTGGCGTTACCGAGCGGCCGATGGCCACGACCACAACTGCCTACACGCACAACCGCAGTTGCCATCGACGGCGACATTTTGGCCAACGCAAAGACCAAACATCGGACAAAGTTTGAACGCACACCCACGATCAAATCCAAGAGTGTTCCTCAGGGCATCTTGCTTGCGATGATCCATCTAATGGGAAATAAATTTTGTAAAGTCCAAAGATTGGAACTCATTCATCTTTACAATGGCGCAGTATTTCCGTGGGCATCGGTAAAAGAAAGTGAGAAAAAAATAGCTCGCAAGTCAAGAAAATAAAGCGAACATCATCACTGAGCGCTTTAGGATCATCGTTTTTGTGTGTTGCCATACGATTTGTGATAGAGCCGGGGCTATAGTTTAAGCTGTGAAGGTTTGGTCCGGAACGACACGCTGACAGTGTGGAAAACCATGAGCGGCTAGTGTAATTTATAGGTCTTTAAGCAAAGAACTGGAAGCCAAGAGAGGTTATGTTGGTTAGCTAGAGGCTGGTAAGTTGTGGTAGGTGTCGGTACTGTATCTAGTACAAATAACGTTTTATTTGCAATTTTGTGTTCCATAAGGAGGAACCATATTTTTGTGACACTATAAGTTACATTTTTTTTATTTGTTGGATCTTTCATTATATGCTTTCGTTTTTTATTGGTTGCATATGCTGTTGTCATATTATGGTTGTTAATCAGATAATCGTGATCAAAATTTAAATTTTTGCCAAGTATAAGAAGAAGAAGAAAGATTCAAAACACAATTTTGTACTGAATATATAATCATTTGTTTTCATTTTTCATAATTTCACGTATTTAGGTACTCGGCCGAATAGGTACACTGCTGAAAACTGATTCTTAGCTTTCGGTTTTTTTTAGAAATAAGAAAAGAACAAAACAAATTTAGTGCATTTTTGCTATACTTTTTAATATTCTTTGCGAGGTAAGTATCCATGCCCGAGTCGATGCGAATATTGCGGCAACATTTGTTCAATGGCAATAGATTTTTTAACGAGCACTGTACACATATGAACCAATGAAAATGATTTTTCATGAAGCTTGAATTATTTTTTATCGGTCATGGTTTTATGAAGCGCTCAAGAATGTTTCAACACCAAATAAATAAATCGATTTGTTTCTTATAGAACAAAATTGTCACCACGACATTAATAAGATAGTTTGTTCATACTATTGAGCAACAAATGTTCAACAAATATTCACAGATTTGTAAGCAATAGTAAATCAAATGTTGGCTACTCATCAAATAGATCTTAGACTTTAGAGAAATGGATCAATACTGAGATAATGATTGAAAATAAGAACCAGTGTAGAGCATAAATCAACACTTACTCGCTCGCCAAAGCAAGAAAAACCACTGAACTAGACACTGCCATGGCTAAAAAAGATACAAGACAGTTCTAGTGGCTGAGACAGATACAGTTTGAGAAATAGAATCAGTTAAGGTCAGACTAAAATCAGTTCCCTGCTCGTTAAGGATTGAATTCAGTTCTGGAACAGGTGTGGGATCGGGATCGGTTCTTGTGGAATCGAGGTTCGGTGTCAGTTATAGCATGGTTTCGTTATCAATTTCAAGACCAGTACGAGTTTGTGACCACTTCCAGGATTGGTATGGGGTCAGGCTCTATTTTATAAAATGGCAAAAAGTAAAGATAAGTTTCGGAATTCAAACTGTTACGGCTCCGGATCAATTAAATAAATGCAAAACGAATCAATAAGGCATTGAATTTGTATAAACGTATGTTTGAGGGTAATTATTACAAAATAGCACGAATTTTGGTACTCTACAATCCTCTATCGCAATTATAAAATATGACTTTTGATGATATCTAAACCCATCTGCTATGATATTATTGATCGCTGCTTTACGCAACCTTCATATCTTGATATTAGAAGTGTGTAAATACAACGCTGAACATGATGGTGGGTAGCACCATCTAAAAAAATCTTATTAGAAATTTCTGTTTACTATGCTACTTTTCGACACCGGTCAAGAATGTAGCACGGCTCATACCAAGCAAAACAGAATAAGACCAAAAGCAAGAAAAATATTATTATAAAATACGGCTCATCTCAAACCTACTAACGTGTGGCGCATGGAAAGCAAGTGCCACATAAATCATAATCAAATCGCCCAACATTGGCATGCAATACTGTGATCGGAGGTCGACTGTTCATGTTTGACCGACAACAAAACCCAATCATATCTTGGTGATGTCTGAAGTACGGTTGATGATTGGTATTGATTTGTTTTGGTTGTCGTATCTTTTTTTAATTTGAAATTCACCGATTGTCGAGAGGAAGAGCTTCAGCGGCATCAGAGTGGAGAATAGTTCATGTTAACATAGTGTTGTGCGCCACTTACTGTGCCATGTCGTAACGAACAAAAATGTACACAAGGGTAAAGTTTTTCGTGAACGATGTCGTGTGTTAGAAGCATTTGGGAATAGCGTGTGATGCGTACAGAGCATTCTTCGGGAAGCAGTGGGGAAGGAGTCATGTTGTTTTTGTCTTTTTTTACCTCTCATAAACTGACTCTCCCTCCCGAGTTCCTGTCTTGCACACAGTTTTGAACGACATGACACATTGCAATGATTCCCGAATAACGAATCATGACGATGGCAGCCTGCCAAGCAGGAGGATGTTGATGATGGGCATGAAGTTTGCCGAAAGAAGCCTTTCGCTAACTTGCAAACTTACTTGTTCGAAACTCCACTTATCAAAAGAGTCCCATCGAAAAACCCCATGATGTCGAGCATTCGTACGTTACTAGTCGCGAGATGTTCGGGTATTGTCCACGCTTTACCAGGTCCAACAGTAGATGTTCACGGGTTTGTGTGTGACAGAGTGGGAAATAGAAAGAGAGAAAGAGTGAGATAGCTTTGGTTTGTCCACTAGGATAAGGTGGGCTGACGTGCAACTTCATCATCGTCATCGAGTACGAACATAAATAACATAAATTTCATAAATGTTTATGTTACTTACGATATGATAGATGTTCTTTGACCGACACATTCACATCATCCTCAACTGTTGGACGCTACGTCCTTCCCGTGCCCGGTTAGATAGTGGTGGAAATATTTTCGAACTTTGATCAAGAATTCATAAATATATAAATAGCACTGCACATTGAGGTCAGTTTCGTAAAAGTACAGCATTGAGATGGGTCTCTTTTCCAGGCATTTTGCCTCAGTGCTCAAAGACAACAGCTAAAGGAGTTCATCTTGGAGCACACGTTACGAAGAAAATATCCCGCCCAAAGTTTGACCATTGTTATGACAGTTGCAGTTCGATCGATGGAAAATGATTGAATAGTATTTGATGGATCTCCATCGTGTTCCCGGCTAGTCGGTGAAACTGCTGGATGATGTGTCTCGTCGATAAAAATGCATAGAGCGGAACACTTTGCCGAGCGGTAAACAATGGGCATTTAAATGCGAAAAATTTCATCGCGTCTCGTATGGATTCTGAGGAATTTTAATTCATACACTGATTTTTAACAAATTTAATGCTCAGCATGAATGATGCATTATGCATGAGCATCCAAGTTTCAGTGCGCATTTCGGAACAGGACTGAATCCTGCAGTCAATGTTTCATGGGCAGGATCATGGGAAATTATGACAAGGCATTGATACAGTGCGTTGTTCCACGCAAGTACTTAGTTCATCCCAGAATATGTCTTTTACATAAAAATGTTACAAAACTGTATGTTGTAATTTCAGAAATAATAAAAAAAGTAAATTTTACATCCTATATTTTACATTATATGCGATTGAATAGCGTTTGTGGGTTTCACTTTATGTACGAGTTTATAACTAATTCACTGTCCTCTGCCTGAAGCAACGACTGGATGATTCTTTGCATCGAAAGCATCTATGGGCATTATGAGGAAATGTTTGATGAAAATACATGAGTTTGTCCAAAACTGGCAAACGAAAAATATCCTGAATTTGGATAGAGTTTAGAGTGTTGGCATAACATTCGTTTCATTGATAACCCAATACTTCACACTATTGCTACATAAATAATTATGTATTCAGTATCATACATGTGTTGAGTCTTCGAGATATAGACGTTATTACACTGGATGTCCCAACATGATGTATTTTTAATCTTTTTTTATCCTTTTGAAAATGACACACCAGATATATTGAGTTTTGTTTCTAATATAAGCACGTTATGTTACAGTAACTGTTTTTAGCTTGAGCAATCTCATACATACATGTATTGGTGTATTACTAGAATAGAAGAATAAATGTATGTCAAAACAGGCTTTATCGCATCTTCTAAATTATTAAAAAACTGAATTAGATTTTCTAATGTAATGTAGTTATTTTCAGTAAAAAGCTAGTAATGTAGTTTTTAATATAGAAAAACTTCACAAGAAAGCATAACAGGTAAGGAGGATAACGATTTGATTTTAGTTTCCTGCATAGTGACCATTGGTAAAAAAACTCCGAATTTTGAACCACCTTCGATGGCCGTATATCCTTTGCACCACACTTAAAACCAGCAGAAACGGATGTCCCTTGTCACTGCTCGAAAAAGGAGGTACCAAAAAATGACCATCGTCCGTGTGCCTTGGTCTTATATAATATGTCTTATTGAAGAGTTACAAAACAATAAGTGGATACTGTATGTGTATATGATTATGTGTTTTGGTTTAATATAAGGAATTCATACCCCACAACTTGAATATCATAATCTGATGTTTATTGATATATGCGCCAGGTGTTATATTATTATTATTGATATATATATATATATATATATATATATATATATATATATATATATATATATATATATATATATATATATATATATAACTTAATATCATTTGCACTTGATTTACCTGCTAGCATTATGCTAGCAATTATGCAATTTTCTGCAATTATGCTAGCATACATGTACATACATACGATTCGTTACTCGAAAATTTTTGATAAAAATAAGTTTATGTTATATACGTCCGAAATGTGTTATTTTTTTTGCAGTGTAATTATGTTGTAGTATTACGTTTCTCCTTTTTTTTTATTTGAGCTACAAAAATTAAGTTGCGCGACTACGTACAACATTATGTTCAATGTTACATTATGTTTTGTATCACCCTTTTTTTATGATAACCTGTCCTCAAAAAAAATGTAACAATCGTTGTTGAATAGGGTGGTTCAATCATGCGAAAAACAAAGGTATGATATTCCCTCAATAGCACGAACTCAATAGTTTGACTTTGTTTTACACCCCATCCTTCACATCGACCATCACGAGATAACTAACAAAGAGGGGAGGTAGGAAAAGTATAAGACTCCTCGCAAATTGCACAATCCTCCTACAAACCATGTGATCCTGGTAAGAAATTATTAACTTATCAAATTGCTAGATTGTTTATTAGAATATTTCGTTCACATTTTTATTCAATTTAATTCAATTCCATCAGCCTCTTTCTACCTTTTTGTGAACGAAGCATAAAACTGGGCCACACTAATTTTTAATACTCACAAGCTCTCAGCTCGGCTATTTGACCGTGACATTTGTTCTTAACATTTGTTCGAGGCCACATTCAACCCACTTTTCATGCTGAGATCCTGATGGGTTCTTGTTAAAATCAGTGAATTGTTTCTAATGGTTGCCGGACTTTTCGAACTCAGCAGACAGCAGGACGCCAACACGATAGGTCAGTGCGATAGTCTATGAACATTTATTTTACAGAGGGTAGACATTGAATGGCCGCAAGGCCACCCGATTTTAATTGATAAATGGTATGATAGCCTGGTAACAATTTCTCAAAGGATCCATGATGGAAACTAATAGTGAGATTGCGCATAAAAAAAACGTTTTCATCTTTATTGTTTTTTTTATTGTCGTATTATCTGGATGTTTGCAATAAAAGTGCAAGAAAGAAACCATTCTGCAAAGTTGGTTTGGAATGGTATAGAATTAATTTTCAGCTTCAGTACAATTAGACGGGTAAGTCACCGTACAGTCGTATTCGGGATGTATTTTACCCCCAAATGACAGCTAACTGTTGCTATATTGAATCTTAATAATTATGTACTAGCAATTATGCATCGAATAATATGTTCATTTATTTATTTATTGAATTATGTTTTGTTATGTCGTTTGTGTATTATTATTCTGTTTGAAATACATACAAGAAACAACTTGATCAAACGAACGTTACATATTTTTTTGTTGAAATTCTTAGGCAAATTTGGTGTGTGGGTATGTATAGAGTAGTATCATAATTTCAGCAGACAAATGTCAATCTCCACATACAAAAATGGGCTATCATCATAAAGTTCCTACTGTTGGATTGTTTTTTTTTTTGTCAATTTTGTTATTTTAAAAAATGTGTACATTGAATCTAAAAACAAATTCCCGCTGGGCAATCAATTCAATTCAACCAACCTAAAACCATGGATTTCCTTGAACACAACTCTATTTCGATTATAACTACACGAATAATATTCGTGAAACGTTCAAACACTCCTTCTCTCTGCGCATGTCAACTGATAACAAATTTTCTTACTCACTCTTGCACATTTTCCACATTCTGTTTGATTTTTCATAACATTTCCATGCAAACAAACGGCTTACTAGAATGTCTGCTTGCCTGGTAGCGCCTGGTTTCTCTTTTTTGACAACGGATTGATAAAAAAGCTGGAGCCGGTACTATGGGGATTTTTCGGTGGATTTTGGAGGACCAGATTGAGCCACACACTACATGCGACCCGCATCCATTGGCATTCCCGTGTACGCTTATGCATACCGGGTGTAAATGCTTATCGAATCAATGTCAGAGTATTTCTTATACATCCCACGCATTTCTTTTCCGAACATAGGAAAGCTCGCTTCTCCACGCGTTCGTTGATATTGAAGTAAATATCCAATTTGCTTTGATTCAATGTATGTTTTCTCCTTGCAGCATGAGCAATATACATGATCAAGTGCTAATAATTTCCCCTTTATGGAAACATATGCAATATATGCAACCTCTCCTCAAACGGAGCTTTTGGAAACCAAGAGAATTTCTCAATGCTCTTTCGAAAGACTTTTGTAAAGCATCTTAGCTGAACATGAAGTATTAAACTTGTAATCTTTTGATGGTATCATGTTTAGTGGAAGTACGCAACATATATTCCACAGATCACCTCATTATCAACGGGAATAATGAGGTGATTACCAGGCTCTCATAGTGATTAAGAAGCATCGAATTTATATGGGCAATAAGCATTTAAATTTTCATTCATTCCTATTAATCAATGCTTTCAATGTGCTCTCGTTGACAGAATGTATTCACTTAGCTCATAGAATACAGGAAGATCGTCTGAAAAGGAGTTAATTCGTTTTATCATGTAATAACATGGTAAATACAAATACAAATATGTAGAAAACAATTGTTTTTATACTATTATTCTTTGCATACTTTTTTATGCTTCCATATACTAATTAATTTCATATTAAGAGTTTATAATCATTTTTAATTGAGTGAATGGTTTGCGCTTTTCTCATTCGCATTTTTGTGACTCTCATACTTTGAATTGTGTAGAATGGTATTGAATGGCATTTACTTGAATGTCCGATCCAAGTTTACGTGAGTAGCACTGAAATCTAAACATGTATTTGAAAGAACCTGTGACAGATAATCGTATTTGTCAATGAACAAAGAAAATATTTAATGTTCTTAAGTGTAAGTGAAACGAGAGCTTTTAGAGCACAGAAAACGCAACGGGTGTATCGATGCAACTACCCAGTACAGTTGTATAAGTGGCAGCTATCGATATATAAGATTTGTTCGGGCACAGGACACCAGACTGGTGCTTTACATTTCTCAAACCGAACGAACCAATCCTACTCCATGTGTCGTTGATGTATGTTCATTTACCAGAACATTGATGGTTATGATACAGTGCCCTTCTTAGTCGAATCAAAACAATTTCGGTAGCTCCACCCATACAGCAAAAAGGTTTCGTTGATCCGATTTTTTGTTTGTGTTCCAGATCTCCATACAGTGTAATGTTTTATAGCACCAATTTTTGCACTGTAGCATTCGAGTAACATCCACCTGGTTCTTTTTCTAGAAGGAGCAATTTTTAAAAGGAAGCTTACATCCTACGATGTGATAAATATCGTACATATTGTAGAGCGCGCGTATCGAGGATGTTAATAAGAATTGGAACTGGGTCGCAGCCCATAAGAAGGTGCTGTTTTGCACAGGACCAACAAACGCAGACCATTTGGCGGCTTGGCGTTTGGTGTTCAGTCGAGGTTGAACATGTACATGTGTGAGGCCAGGCGCATGCGCCAGATTTTTATCAATGGCACGAATATTGCTGGCGCTACGTCACGACAGCGCAACCGTGCTATGGGGTTGCTTTGTGGTACGTGGTTTGTTCCTGCTAGTTTATGACTCAGGAACTCAGACTACTGACTATTCGCATTATCAAATGAATTGCTTAAGAGAATTAGTTCGAATCGATTAGCCTTGAGAATGGACAGAAATTTGCACATCCCTCGATTCGTGCGGTACCGTAATTGGGATATGAAATTTGTTGTATAAGAGGCTTCTAAATGATGCCAACGGGGAGTTCTACATAAGGAAACAGGTAAGATTAAAAAACGATGAAACGTGTTCAATAATGTCAAAAATAAACACTGGCAAAATAGGGAAAGTATTGTTAGTATGTAATTAAAACTCATGGTGTTTTTATACCAGTTCATTCTATTTGATATTTTGTATTTCTTCTTCTTCTGCTTCTTCTTCTTTTGCGCTACAATCGTCGTCGGTCAAGACGCCACTAATGGGCCTAAAGGATTATCAGTGGCTTATTCATTAAACATAGCAGGAATGTCAGCACTGCGTATGTAGCACACGATCCATACGGGACTTGAACCTACGAAAAGCATGTTTTAAAGTCGTGAGAGTTGATGACTGTACCACGAAACCGGCCTTTTTGATATTGTACATGGTATATTAAATAAAGGTATAAAGATTTCAACGGCTTAATGTTTTACTTAATGGGTATCATGAGATGAATTTCTTTGAATCTTTTGCTACCATGATTAATGTTTCACTCACTAAATGCAATGGATTATTCAGTATAACATATTTCATCGACTTTGTTTATACTTATGGTATTTTTATAGATTTTATTGATGTCGTTGTTATATATTTCACAACTGTAAAACAACGGGATGTAGTAAAACCGAATGCAACCTAAATCAGTATTCTGACTCGGGCTATAGTACAAGTTTGCTATTAGTAGCTGTAGTAAGTAACTTTCATTGATAAATCAGAAACGGGCTTTTCTTTCCTTTCCCTGCTCACTTGCTTCATGCACCTCCATAATAAATCAAATCCGGATCCGTATTGCCAAATTTGGATAGAAATGCACTTTCACACGCTGAATGCCTGTTGGGTCTGGTTTATCTGTGTGAATGCGTGTGTGTTTGTAAGGGTAGCGGCGAATTTATCAATGACTCCCAAGACACGAAGGTAGTATGAGAGGAAGAGATTGATATCTAATTGCGCTAACCTAATTTGTAGCCTGGTTTTTGACGTCTGCAAAATGTTGCACTTTCCCATGCTTATCAAAACTCTAAAGCTCTACTGGTAACTCGGGATAGTGCATCTTCGCACGAGTTCCAGTTCCGTCCGTGAGTAACATGTTGAATTTAAAAACAAGCTTTGCAACAAGCATTTCTCTATTGGTCAACGATAGAGCTTCTGTTTTTTTTTGCTTTGTGTGTCAAGCGTGTGAAACATTTCCTTGAGATTGGAGTCTCCTCAGTAAAGATGAAGTTCTACATAGGAGAGGCCACTACATGGCGCAGTATTGAATGGCCTTGATGAAACTTCGTCGAGTGTTAGATGGCTTCAGATGATCGTTAAAGCAAAACCAAGTGGTTTTGGAGGCACTCGCGTCGTCATTCAATTATTGCGTGCCGTACGATGGATTCCGTCAATGAAAATGTCAGCTTTTGTCATGGTTACATTGCACATCGTAATCTGCAGCTGGTGGTTGCTGCGAAGGATCCGATCGCGAACAATTAATTGACGATTGTTTACGTCAATTGAACGAGATAAAAAAGAAGAAAAATAATTCAGTCCATCTATCGTTGGACGTGCTCACGAGGTTCGGTTAAAGCTGAAAAAGGAATGCATTTAACGCCAAATGCAACCTGAATTGATAATAGACAAAAGCATGTGCATGCTGGTGGGAAAAATAATCGTAATTACTCGATCTCATACTGCATTTTCCTTTATTTATAAATAACAATATGGATATAAATAACAACGAAGCAAAGTCGTTAAGATAACAGACAACATTTTAAACTTAGCCTCCTTTAAAAGGCCTCCTTAGGCAGCAAAAAAATAAAACAATATAAAATAATATAATATAATAAAATATAATATAACGTAATACATTATATTATAATATAATATAATATAATGTAATATGATATAATATAAAATAATATAAAATAATATAATATAATATAATATAATACAATATAATATAATATAATATAATATAATATAATATAATATAATATAATATAATATAATATAATATAATATAATATAATATAATATAATATAATATAATATAATATAATATAATATAATATAATATAATATAATATAATATAATATATATAAAAATCTCGTGTCACGGTGTTTGTTGCGAGCAACCTCCGAAACGGCTGGATAATTTTCAACGAAACTTTGCACACACCTTATGGTGGTATGAGAATAGGCTTTAAGATATAAACATCGTTCAAATATTACACTAAAATTAATTTAATAGTGATTTTCTAACTCCCATACAAAGAGCAGGATTGTTGTTGTGTTGTATGCAGCACATTGACACTTGGTGAAGGTGGCTGGCGGATTACACTCGATGATCGGATCCTGAGATCCCCTATCGACGACGGGCACGATACAAATATCCCAAGTAAAAAAGCAATAATGGAATATTTTAGTTTTTTTCGGAATAACTCAGTTTGTTGGGCCAGCTAGTATAATATAATATAATATAATATAATAATATAAAACACTAACAACAAAAATATAGGAATGAAGCACTTATAAAGATCTACAAAAACGATAGAAAGACATAATTTAGGAAACATCTCAAAATATAGTTTATTACCTACTGGCGTATGTCGGCAAAATTAAATATTTTTAAATATATTCTAAGCTTGCGTGAGCAGTTTCTGTTTGTTACAGAAAAATGATTAAAGACTATTGAAGACACAGCGATCAACCCGATGAAGAGCAAATAAAACGTGAGCAATTAAAGCTTTATTAAACGGCACTGTGTGGTGCATACATAAGCAAATTCAAATTTACTGCTGGCTCTACCGTCGTTAGAATTGATGGAAGTAATCATCGGAAGGCTTCCGAAGCAACAAGCTGTTTGGTATATTTCATGGGTGCGTTTAGTTGTACTCTTAACTGAGTCAATTCAATGTGAAACCAATTGTACCGATGGAAAATAGCAGCACCGAAGTTTGTCATTGTATTAAACCAAGGTATAAAACGTAATTTAATAGTTTGACCTGTGTTTCACCAACGGAAGTGTTGCTTAACGCATCGATCTTAGAAGATTCTCACGTATACACATATTGTACGCTTGTCAAACAATGCCAACGTGTGTAGCATGTTGACCAAATGGTGGGAGGTTCACTACCGGAAACAGCAGTGGCTTCCGACTTTGAGTTCCAACGGGACTGGCTGTAGCGATGCAAACGGTGAAAGGAGAAATCATATCGTTCTATTGGTATAACATGAACCATGGTATAAATTTCGCTCGTCGTCGCCTGTACGGGTGGGAGTAGCGGTGAATAATTTATTCACTTCCTGGCATTATTTTGCGGAACTAAGGAACGGGAAGACGAACACTCACTGTCAAACAACATAATGTGGTTGGTCTAACGGTCATTGGCCTCATAGTGAGGCATATGACCTGAGTAAATTTACATTTTCATTTACTTAACACTTGAAGTGCTTACGTAGCTTTTTAAGAATAAAATGAAAAGAAATCATGAGAAATGTTATGATACCGAATTTTACATGAGATTATTATAATAAATGCAAAAGTGCGTTAAAGTAGAGTAAAAGTGCACAGTTTGTATGTCATTTTATTGTTAAAAAATCCCATATTTTTAGGGCTTCAAACGGAATACATCTTGTATTTTACGAAACCTGTTGAATTGATAACGTTGTCAATTAAAAAGCATACATTCCTGCAATCATATATCAAACAGTAAATTCAGACTGATCGCCGACGTTATGTTTTTTTTATATTGGATAAGCTGGATTTATTTGATTATTAACTTTCACGAGATTAAAACGTGCACTGTTCTGTTCTGCGGCACCTGATCGCGTCGATACAATTTGCTGTGTAATTATGGCAGTTAATTCCCGCGACCTTTTTACCAATACATTCACACAATTGCAGATCTATCAATTGCCTCATAGTTCAGTAAAACCCATGATGAAACGCAAATGAAATATTTCATGAACACTTAAAACAAATCTTAAACACAGACTGTTTTTCAAAGCTTTTCAAACAAGTTTCATCAGCACAATACATTTTTTTTCAGCATGTAGTATAGTAGAAATAAATGAAGTATGAAATTCTTTACTAGCTGATTTACCCGTTTTTACACAGATTAACTGGCTAACAGTTTAATGTCCATAAAGCAGAATAAACAGTTTTGGGTGTTAGAGACTTCATCCATTCAAGAAACCATGCGAAATTATTCAAGAGACAATTGAATAATTCCCTAAATGAATGTTTTCTTTTCAAAATATTTACAATGAGTGCCAAATAAGCTATGGTTTATAATAATAATATTTTTTTAAAGATACCTTGTGTTCAACAATAACAACACACATTTTTTCATCAAATATGTGCAGTATGTGATACCGGATATAAATAAAATTTCAGTTCGACATTAACTTTACATTGGATTCTCCATATTTTGTTTGTTTTGCCTTTTTTGTCTTTGTTTTTGCCAAAAATAAAATGAATGCAATAACAATATGATGTTAACATGTTGTTATCCTTTTTGTAGAAAAAGTGTAGCATAGTAGGAATTGCTCGCCTAGCGCAAAACTTTGAGCCATTGTAGTACGTTACGTCCCATACAAAAACGTTGAATGTATAATAGCACTACCTAGATTTTCTTGTGTTTGTAATGAGAAACTCTATTTAGACCTCCAGGATAAAATTATAATTTGAGTTAAATAATAACTACTAAACAATTTGATTTGTTTTATCCCACTTTAAATTTAACATGTATCTGTATTTCTCCAAACAACACCTTATCAATGTTTGATAGACATCCATTGTCGCATGATACATTCACCTAAAGCTTACTTCAACTAGACTAGGCGTAAACCTTATGTACGAATGCTCATGGCATCCCAATAAGGAGTTGGTCCACTATCAAATGCGTACAGGCCACCAATGAACCTTTACCCTCATCCCTTTGGCGTCCAACTTCAGGAGCCACAGCGCTGATTGTAGTTGAAAACGTTAGCTTCTTCCGCGTTACTGTCCACCGTCCCTGTGCAAGTGGTGCTCCTTGAGACGTAAAGGTGCCATGTGTAATTTTCTTGTCAATCAAGCTTGCGCATCCGTGAAAGAGTACGAATCTGGGTTGGATAGGTGTAGTAGGTTGACTGAGAGTGGGAGATGTTGCTATGGTCAACTACCACTTGACGCGAGCTCTACCGTGCGCACATCATGAGTTGGTGACTGCTGCCTGCTTAGACCTGTCAACGGTGCCGTTGTCTTGCTGTCCACATGTCCAGAATGAATTTAGCGAATGCGAAGGGAATAGTACTCTAAGGAGAAAACACGGCAACTATTTGCAAATCGCCAGATAAGCTGAACAAATGATTTTGACACCTAAATAGATTTCTTAAGCTGGATTTGTGAACATCATGCTCGTTTTGGTGGCACGCTATGGAGGTTTCATTGTTTTTTCGTGTGTGTTAACTCGAAACAACCACATACAGGTGGAATGTGGTAGAGCTATATTAGGACAAATTTCTCATTTCTTTATATTTACCACCATCACTCAGTATGATGGAACCGAGTATTAGGAAGATAAGTATAGTATGTGATAGTATGCAATGTTATTCCAGTGAGCTATCTACAAATATCATGCATGCTACAATTAATGTGCTTCTACCATATAAAGTGGTCTGAGTAAATAATACGGACGGTATTGAATTATTTATAATACAATCAATTACACTTTATCGGACCATACAATGAGTCATCGTAGATTATTTCATACCAAGGCATCCCGAAAAGAGATCTTTGGTACCTGAAAACATTTTGTTATATTAGCTAGACCACATCCAAGGCATATACCATTTTCCTCTCGCTTCCATTTCGTCTACCGTTGGATCCATTCTGCTGTCGACCGTCGGGATGCATCGATTGAAGACAGCGTACAATCGATTGCTTGCACATTGAGCTTCGGAACGACGCGGGTGCATAGGCTCAAACAAGAATAACTTCTCCTTGGACTTTTCGCCAAGATACCTGTTCAATAATCTGGCTTGAATGTTGGTGCTGCCGTAAATGCGTTATTGTTATTGAAGATGCGATGCCTGTGCTACGGTGGTTTGTAAGAATCTTCATACGCATACTAAAACTGTGCTCTTCGCCACATGGGCCAGTTGGCTAATTTTATAACATACAAAAATTGCCATTGTATTCAGGTTGAGAACGATTGTTTCTGGCATCCAAAGGCTTCCGAAATGCTTATATGCTTTCTTCCAGCGAACGTCATGAAATCCAGTTCAATGCCCGAGCGGGAATGCTTAAAGCTTGCTCCGATTTGCTGCACACTCCATTGTCCTATCGAGATCCATTAGTAGCCGGGGAAGATTTCTTTCGTTTCGTTTGCTCATGTTATCCGATGGAGCTTGTTGGACCCCTGGCAATACGTTAGAGATAATTTCCTTACAAAGTTTCCGATGGCGCTTCCTTTACCTTCTCAACAGTCTTATGCCATTTTTATAAATGATTAAGCAACATGCATGACTTCGGTGCGCTCATTGATTGGATTCGTGAATTTAGTAGCGGAAAAAATAAACGGATCTTTCACCGATTTCTTGCGGCCTGTTTGGTTTTCATTGTGAAATTTCATCCAAAATGTTTAGCTCATCGCACGGGATTTTAGTTGTTTTATGTTATTGTGCGAATTCCTCATCCAACAAACTCAACCCAATTCGCAGATCCATGCGCCAGCATGCCAGCTAAAAGTACAATAAACTCATTAAAACACGAATTGAATCTGGAAAGATGCTCATCCAGCCAGCCTCAAGCAGCGGCAGACAGACAAACGAGGTTCGCAAAGAAAGTAAAATACGAAAAAAAAATCTTTCTTTTTTTGTCTTCACCAAACCTCCTCCATATGTCTTTCATTTGGAAAGAGTTGAGTCACAGAGTTCGGACGCGGTAGCGAGCTTTTAAAAAGACTTATTGCAGTTCTGGTACGACGTGTCCCAACTCCGACCCCTCGAAAACTGTCACCGTCGTAAAACGTACTCATCCTCCACTCACGGTCAAGCTGCGAGAAAGAAATACGTTGCAGAAGCAAAAGTAGCGGGAAAATTAGGACATCTTTCTCGACGGAGCTGCGATAGCACATTTACCTTAACTGTGCTGAAAGCAGCTTTGCAAATCGACGCATGATTTTTCATACTGCCCCAGTCAGTTCGAAAATATGTTCGGCCAAGAAAGAGTACACGAGGTCATCTCGAACCTTCATCAGTGGTAAATTAAATCACCAAATTTATTTATCCATCCTGGCCGCTCCCTTGTCGCAATGATGAGTTATGGCTTCAGAGCAGTCAGTATGTATACTGGCGGCAATACAACATATCGTGGTACTAAGGCCATTACCGACACTTTTTTCATTTAAATGAAAACGGACATTCAAGCAATGCAGCGAAAAAGTGATATTTAATTTGATTGAAAATCCCCTCAATCTTTAAGCTCAAACAGGTGATTAGTTGATGTGGAGTTAACTCATCCTCCTCCAAGCTGCACTTTAGTAACACTTTCCAGAGCCCTAGCGGGGATGCGAGCTGGCATTTTGGCTTGGCACGCTTCTGCGAAAGCGGGGCTTTAATCAGCGCGGCGACAGCTCGGCGTTGTGTCTGGATGCGAGACTTTCAGGATGCGAACTCGACTGTATCGAGGCCATCGTTGCGGTGTAAAGGTGTCATCCGATCGTTTACGCTTGGACTGTCATGCCTGGGGTCGTATGTCACTGTATGGAAGCAGTTCGAAATGTCGAAGGTGCATCATAAAATCGTACGTTATGACTCGTGCGATTT
The DNA here is from genome assembly GCF_017562075.2 of Anopheles merus. Taxonomy (NCBI): domain Eukaryota; kingdom Metazoa; phylum Arthropoda; class Insecta; order Diptera; family Culicidae; genus Anopheles; species Anopheles merus. The sequence goes on from NC_054085.1 coordinate 4,926,786, forward strand.
ACGGGATGCCTTTTTTCTTTCGCATGGCGCTTGGTAACGAAACGATTAAATTCTATATTATAAACCTTGTTCTACCAAGACTTGTTACTCAAACAGTGTTTCAAGTATTATATTTTTGTTTTGTTACTTAATCATACTTTTGCATACTGTATCATTCAGATCATCTTGAATTCTTCTGCCTAAATCATATTAAATTGCTCAATCACTGAACATGCTTCTTCTTTTGACATCAATTTATTGTATTCGCAAACATCCATTCCTTTACACCGCAAATGGAACATTGAACCAAATGAAGTTCATTACACCAAGTCTCAACGGTTGACCCCTGATGCCAAGCTGCTTGTCACAATTAGTGTACGTTTAATTTGGAAATATGTATCATAAAATTTAATTACTCAAAATCATGCGTCCTTTCGTCAAAGGGTTCCGCCGAACCGTGCCGTTGAAAACGGAATTTTCACAACAAAATGTCATCGAGGACGTCGGTTTGGTTTGTGTACCACAATAAACCAGAAGGGTGCAAAAAGCAGCGCCTCTACTGGCAGCAATGGCGGTTACCCAAATAAACCCTCGGGCAATGTAGCGCGTGTATGTGTCTTGAAGAAAGAGAAAGAAATTTCGCCGCATGAAGCAGAACTGACGATTGCATCTCATTAATTGTGTCGAGCCGGTCGGTGAGTTGGCATGAATCAGGTGATTGCGTTCAGATGGCTGGTTTATATGCGTATGTGAAGCGCATTGTGCATGTGCACACCGCCTATTTATCAGCGACTGTCATCCGTCCATCTGATATTTGGGAGCACTCATCATAACATCATTCTGGAAATTGCATCCGGTTTGTGACGAATCTTAGTCTTGTTTTTTTATATATAAATTTTGTAGCTGTTTCATTCTATTATATTAAATTCCAACAGGATAAACCATCTTTTATCTGGCTTTTACAATCTACATTTACATCTAATTTCCATTATAAGTATTACATCATTTGACAACAAAATTAGGTAAATAATGTTTTAGAAAGGGAATTTAGATGTAAATTGTGCGTTGTGGATTTATTTTATTTTTATGGAAAAAGATTAGATTAATTTTCATACTATTTGTATTTTGGTTTTGTTTTTCCATTTTGACACAACATTTAATAAAACTCGACATAATTTGTAATGGCTGCAGCAAGTATTTGTGATAATGAAAGCGATTCTTCATTGATCCGCTGCCTAAAGATACTGAACAACGTGATTAAAGAAGTCATCAGTCATGCGCAACGTCCCGCAACGGTATGCATTTAGCCGTTACGCGATATTCTTCACCTTCGAATCGAAGAAGGCCTTTCTGCAAAAAAGATTACCCGTCTACTTCCCCATAATCTGCACGAGCACGAATGCTGCACTCTGGATTGCTGCAGTGAAGCATATCTCTGGATCGCGTTTATTGATTTGTTGTATATTTATGATCGCGCTTTTGCTTTTCGTAAGCTTGCCGGTAACGGTAGAGTAGTCTGAGAACGTCTCGTGGTAAAATTTTGACACATCGTGGACGATGGCAGCCAGCTAGATTGCTATCTTTGCGCCTACCTGGCTTCGTTTTACTCGTGTATTGATCGGGCACCAGCTAAATGTAAGCACCAGCAAGCTAGGACGAGCAAAATCTCTCATCGCGGTGGTCATACCGATGGACGTCGGCAGAATCAGCGCTCTGTCAACAGGACCAAAGGTGTATGAAAGCAACAAGAGTTTGGAGGCGCCCGCCCAATCGCCTCCACAGTGTTTCGTATGAGGCGCCGAGTTTTCAAGCCCAAAGTCGATCGAGATTGAAATTGAATTTCAATTTATGCACTCCGTAGCAAAATCAGTCGTGAGGAATGAGTAAGTGTGAGTGTGTGCGTTTTTTTGTTGTTGTGGAATTCATGTTTAATACTTTGAGAGCCTGGTAAATAGGTAACCGTTCATACCCGCACCGTCATTGGTGTTGGTAAGCATTGATGGATGATTGGGGCGCAAGTTTGATTTACTGTTCGATTAGCAACGCTATGTCGTGTGTGGTATGTGCATTTCATTAGTTTTTGTTATTGATGCAGGTACGATACTTTTTACAAAGAGCGTAAGTTGATTCCCCAGCAACAGCAATGGACACATCTGCAGATTGCAGAAACGTTAAGACACACTTAAACTAATGCTCAGTATTTTCATAAAATATAAACATCAGCATTACTTTTTCTGTTACAGATCTATTGTATTGATTAAAACAATGATTGTAGCTTTTAGCTTATAATTATTAAAGTTTATTATTAGTTTTCACTTTTTTATTTATTCTTATGGTATTGCAATTCTTTAATAACATTTAACTTCGAATTTATTATTTTTTTAAACTGGAACTTCTGTTATTTTATTTATAAAAATATTTCAATCATTTACTTAACCCTGCGGTGGTCTAACACATTTTATTATAAAAAAGTATCTTATAAATAAAACATTTGAAGCGAATGAACCATAATATGTTCAAGTATTGTAACTTTACTCGCAATCGCTATCGTTCCATAGCAAACCCACAGCAACTTGTATTATTTACAATTTCAGTTCCTGAAGGTGTTCGCTCATTGCCTTATAAAAATTGACTGTGCGTCCATTACACACACACAAAACCAAAAAATACCGCATCACGCTTTTGTGTATCAAAAATTCGCATTAAACCGAACAAATAAAACGAACACTTTCAATCTTTCACTAATGAGACTTCGCGCTCAGTATTCGCGCTGCTTTGTGCTGTGTAAAAATGATATCGATTGCCAGCAAAAATCGCCGCAAGTAATAAGACATCAGACTCACGCACTTAAATTGCTACACAATTCACACCGGAATTTGGCTGCGTGTACCTCGTGCGCGATTCGGTCCGAATTCTCCCCTATCATTAGCGCAAGTGCAACTTTACTAATGGATGATAAATACAGATCACACCATTCCGTTGCGGCGCAAAGTGGCTCGTTTTCGTCACCCAGTCCCGTTACGATGAAGAGCGGGAACTTATTCTGATTTTTAATATTTCCGCAACAGTCGGTCGCCTGAGCGGTTGAGTGACGTAAGGCAATTATTTTTCGGTGGTGCGCCAAAGTCTGATACTTCGCATCTTTGTCCTTTCGCAGTTATAGAGTTCGTTTTTTTTTTAACTCTGGAACACTTTCGCTCAAGAAGAATATACTTGTGAAGGCTTGGCTTGTGTTACTTGGTTTGAGAGAGAAAGAGAGAGAGAGGGGTATAGAAAGAAACTGATTGAAACTAGTTCCAACGCTATACTTTTTATGAGTGATAGGAGTAATTCTTATAAACAAACCATTTTATGAACTTTTCATTAATACCATTTAATAGATTTGGTTTTTTTATGCTAGTGCGTTAATTTTATAACAATTAAAAAAAAGAAACTTATTGATCTTTACAATCGTTATACTTTACGCCAAAAACAAGTTTCTTGTGATAATTAAGTGCTTGTAATTCATCGCATTTTATCCACCGCATGTACAACTTCCTTTCTAGAGCGCAGACGATCGGAACGTACACGGTTCACAGTTGTACGATTGTCTTCTCGCTTTAAAAGGTGTAAATTTAACATTAATCGTTGCGACAGCTTCCCCCCACCAATTCGCACACCCCGACCACAGATGCACCGCGATGTTTCTTGTTCTGCAATAGATCTTGACCAGCCTACCGACGCTCACTGAAGGCCACGTGCAAAGGGCAGGTCTGAAGCACTATTAAAAAAAAAAACAGTCACTTCCAACAGCACAACGGTTGCACGTTTTCATGGCAACTATCCTGCCTCCCAGGTACGGGAGTTAATGGCATGCTCAGTGTGCGCAATGACCAGTAGCATAAAAGTGATTAAATTACTCTTCTAAGCACCACGCCGCACACGATCATCGCCCACGCTCGCAAATTGTATTTATTTATATTCCCAGCATACACACAAACGCACGTTGTATTCTTCTCTCCTCGGGTTTCCATTGCCTATCGCAACGACTCCTGGAAGAAGCATGAGTTTCAATGATGGAGGCGTCCTGTGGTAAGAGAAGAAATACACTTTTTATTAACTATTGCCGGAATAGCATTTGCCACTGCCAGCACTAGTCAATTGGTCGCTAGGGAAAGAAAGATTTATATGGCTGTCGCACTATTTAACTGAGCGATCTGTAAGCTCCACGCTCATCAATGCGGTCGGCAAACGTTCAACCGCAAATTTATGGCCGCAAATAAAACGCGCTTCCGTTTACATCCGCACCATTTACGGGACAAGAGTGATTAGAATAAAATCTGCTTATTGAAAACGGTAGCTATAGCGAAATTGAGCTATTGAATTGAAATAGCGCTTTTTATCACTCGTGTGAGAGTTAGTAAGTGCGGTATCAATAGCAATAGCGAAATCAAAATTATATTTCATTCATTCTATTATCATTTTGAAAAATTTGAACCACAAAATAAGGCATATTGTTTGATGTTAGTTTTATTGTATTGTATTTGCACTCTTTACAATTTCACAATTTCTATAAAATATCAATTTTTGTGAAAGATAGCACCAAGCAATCAACAGATTCGCTCGAAACAAAACGAAAAATCGCACGTATTAGTTTGGCCTAAATTGGCTCAAAATAATGTATGTTATTCGTTGTCCAGAAGTATAATTAACATACTGTATTTTGTTTCTTTTTGATGATTGTCTTTGATTTCAACCACCAAATGTGTAAATGTAAAATCATGCTTTAATTTATTTATTTTATTTTTTTTGTTTTACAAAAAGAACGTACGACTAGCCGATTCTGTCGTCTTCAAGAACCATTTTTTCTTCTTGTTTACTTTTTTGCGTGGAAAGAGAAGCAATGTACGTCGAACATTTCGTTTCATTTCGTTTTCCTCGACGTAGACGCATCGTATTCATATTGGATACGTGCTGTAGAGCATGCTTCCAAGTGACCTTCTTGTCGTGAATAAGTCTGAAACGACTGTAAGGATAGGTAAAAAGGTAATGCCGAGACTCTTAATTTGTAGCTAATTTGAACATCGGTATTCAATTAGTTCTTTTCGGGGTTTGGGCTGTAATTATGTGACAGACCTTTTTATGTGTATCTTAGCTTTTAAAAAGTGTCATTAAACTGATAAGAACGATATTTTCAAATTATTCATTGTAGTAACTGTAGTAATTGTAGTAATATTTAACGAGCCAAATAATCAAAGGAACAAAAGACTTAAACATTTTTAATTTGCCGGCGTTTAAACCTATTAACAAAAAAATACGTAAAATGTGTTCAATCGGTTAAGAAATCACACACAGAAAACCGCAAACATTTACGGAACAACCAAGCCTTATTTGCATAATCATATCTATGATGCGGCTGCTGCTGTACCGGAAGCTTTGA